>NW_019385163.1:108868-134203 GCF_000671375.1 Centruroides sculpturatus | reverse complement strand
GAGTTGAGCAGTTGACGTTGTTGTCAGTTAGCTATTGACAGTTCATGTGGTATCCATTTTCCTAGCTTTGAAACTTTTCCGATTTGTTGTAGATGTCTATGAACAGTTCCATGGGATGAATTTAAACGTTCCGCAATTTCATCAACTGTTAAGATGGTTCTGCTTCAAATAGTGCAGAGAGAGCATCATCATCAAAGTCAACAGGTCTTCCAGTACGAGCCTTATCCTCCACACTAAATCATTATTTCTAAATCTTTCAAACCACTTCTGCACAGTCCTTACACTAATTACAGTTTAATTATGAACAGTATTTAACTTTTTGGCTGCATTTGTAGCATTCTCATCACTTAAAAATAAAAAGTATAAAACATGTCTCTTATATTCATCTGTATAAAACATGTCTCTTATATTCATCTGTCATTTTAACGAAAATAAACAACTGAAATGTTCCCAATTCTGAACAGTATTATATGAATGAAATCCAATTTAACACTTCAGTGTAAAAAGTATCACATTAGACTGGCATTTTTAACAGCAAAACAATATTTTTCTCAAGGTCATAAAATAGGCATGAACTTATGGACTGACCTGATATATACCATAATGTCTAAATATGTGTATCCTGTTAAAATATCGTATTCATTATTGATATAATATTTCATTAACAATTGTATATGCAGTGACCTGTGTGTTATTGATACACTTGTCTATTCTATTCATTATATTGTTGATAAACATATTATTTAGTTATGGTATTAATTACACATTTATTTAATCTGTATATGATATTTAATTATTACATTTGTTTTTTGAAACCGTGTCCTGTTTTATATTTGTGATGTAGTAAACACTAGTATTGTGTTTTATTTCAAAGACACATGGCAAATTTTCCATCTAATTCCTTTATTAGTTGAGTCGACTCAACTAATAAAGGAATTTGATGGAAAATTTGCCNGGCGTAGTAAACACTAGTATTGTGTTTTATTCCAAAGACACATGGCAAATTTTCCATCAAATTCCTTTATTAGTTGAGTCGACTCAACTAATAAAGGAATTTGATGGAAAATTTGCCATGTGTCTTTGGAATAAAACACAATACTAGTGTTTACTATGCCACAAATTAATTATTACATATTATAACATGTGTTCTATATATTGAATGTACAAAAATAATACAACTCAACTAATAATAATATGGAATGCACCTTCTACCATTATTGAATATGTATATTTTCTTTAATGCTGTTATTTATTTTGAAAATGATCATACTTTATTATTGCTATCATTGTTTGTTTTTAAATAATTGTATGTTGGTTAATCTTAATCTATTATGTGATTATTCTATATATTATTACTCTGTTATTGCTACTCTGTTACTGCTGTAAATATATTGTCATTACTATATATGTACTTAATGTAACCATTTCACATGACCTGATAAACAACATGAGAAATTACCTCTATAAATAATATAAATATCCTCACTATCGTAATATTGAATGTATTTATCCTTGTAAGAATTGTTTGTAAAATTATGTTGATGTACTTTACTCCCGGTAATGCTGTTATGCAGGGCCGGGATATGTGTGTTCACACCTTAATAAATTAACGATTGATTGATTGATTGATTGTATTTTAAACTTTAATTTACATATAAGGGAATGTTTACAAACCATGTAGCTCAGTTGAATGGGATAGGAAGTAAGTCAGTACCTACCATGGACCACTAAAAAGGGGAGAGAGTCTGGCTTTGGTCATAGCCTAGCCTCTTCTTAAAAAATTATTCTGACCTACAGTATAACAAACAGTGTGTGTTGAAATTTCATGTTATAGACATAAGTGATCTATGTTATGTGGAGGCATTTGGAGGATACCAGTATCAGGGAAACTATTAGCAGAAACAGTATGAACAGAGAGATGATAATTCATCAATATTGATTGAGAACTCTCACTCACTGCTGTTGTATCACTGGTGATGCAACAGCATTGTGAGTCTGTGTAATTTCACAATTATAATTATTTAATTTAACTCATATTTACAAAAAATAATATTGTGAGATTTCTGATAAACCGTTTTATTCTAATTTGTCTTTTTTAGTTATTTTCAGTTGATATTAAAACTTGGAAACGAGGTCCCTAAATTGGTAAAATAGGTGAATTTCGTCCTAAAGCTTCGGTTGTTATTAAAGGTTTTAACAAAGTTTAAGTGAATACATAATTAGCNCCTAGCCTCTTCTTAAAAAATTATTCTGACCTACAGTATAACAAACAGTGTGTGTTGAAATTTCATGTTATAGACATAAGTGATCTATGTTATGTGGAGGCATTTGGAGGATACCAGTATCAGGGAAACTATTAGCAGAAACAGTATGAACAGAGAGATGATAATTCATCAATATTGATTGAGAACTCTCACTCACTGCTGTTGTATCACTGGTGATGCAACAGCATTGTGAGTCTGTGTAATTTCACAATTATAATTATTTAATTTAACTCATATTTACAAAAAATAATATGGAATATAATATAATTTCAAAATAATAAAAAAGTTATAAAATATGTATTTTTTATGTTATTGTGACAATGCCGAAGGGCCTCCCTATACTTCGGTACCACGTGACCAAAGGGTCGACATCGCATCGGCAAAGATCGCAATGACAAGTTTCGCCAGGACTGACACCACTGTGTCTTTACGGACAGACACAGAAACCGTTGTGTTCTTGCGCAAACAATTGCGTGTGTGAGCGAACGGATTTGGGATGGAGAGAGAGACCGCGCACCGGAAGTGACTTACTCAGAGACGGGCTAATGTAACAACTATTTAATTGGTAACTATAGGCCATACAGAATATAAAATATATCGATTTGAAATATGCTAGCTGTTAGAGATCTTTGCTACAATTGATTTGAGATATATATATAATAGACATTAAAATGGATCTAAGATTTTGGTTACAGTTCCGCGGTTCTCGAGAGAGAGAGTTTACATAAGTTGCACATGGTGATAAATACCTTGAGTTTTAGTGAGTTACTAGTAGGTATTGACAACGAAGTTAGTCCAGTTAGGCAATCAAGTATTTTGGGTCGATGTTAATCCAGAGAATAGGCACTTAAATAAGTCCGATGGTCCAGTGAAAAGCACAACGCACACAGAAAAAGATACAGAACTTGAGACTGATCTCTTCGAGGACAGGGCAATGACTGCCCACTTTGTTGTTCTGTTTTCAGGTTGGATTGTTGAAACAGAGATTTGAGGTCAAAAGGTGATGAGAAAGCGTCGTTAATAAGCCTGAGAACTTAATAGATGTTTAGCTCCCATGTTTAAAAGTTGACAGTTATTGAACGAAAGTATAGCTACACTGTGAAATGATGAAATGAGATAAACATACCGGATTTGCATCCTCACATTATTGTAAAACTTATTTTTACTAAACTTAAACTTTTAATATTAAAGAATACATATTCTACGATTTTATGTAGTACTGGATTTTCCCAAAAATAAAACCAGGTCTTAAATTAATTTTTGCTTCAAAAGATGCCTTAGGTCTTATTTTTGGGGATGTCTTTTCCAATGGTGTCTGCTTGGGTATTTACAAATGCTTAATTATAATTTATATTATCATTTATTTTAGGCATTAATGTCAATAATCATGATGGTGTTCCATGGATTAATACATTGTAGGTGAATGAACTAATGTAATTGTTTATAAAGCATATGAAATGAAAAAAACCAGTGATATCTCCAAAAAACATACCTGTAAACCTTACAAGTATAGAAACTGCAGTCAAGCATGCATAGGTCAATCGTTTCACATTATTACCATTTCATCTTAGATGTACTGTACATGAAACATGTTTTAGTATGAAACCTTCATTCAATGACTATGTTTTACATTCATAATTATGCCAGAAAACCTTTGATTGCACTTAGAACATCTTCATATTGATAAAAATTATCTGTTAGCTACAAAAGGCAAATCGGCTGTGGCCTTTTGTAGTTGACAGACTTTTACAATGTTGTGTATATATCATTAAAAGGGCCTTTTTTTCAAGCCTGTTGTGGGTTCAGTCAGCCCTACAGTGGGGCAGCTGAGTGGTAATGGATAGGGCCTGACATATGAGACAGACCACTCCTGAAAAAAATTCTTGAGTTTTTTTCCTGTAAATATTTGGAGTTTTCAAAAGAGCTCCTAATTTATACAGTGTTTTGAGAAATGACAAAGATAGACTTAGAAAAGATGAAAAAGCAGGATTATACAGAATTCCATTTGAAAATTAGCAATTGAGAAAAAAAGACTATATTGGGATTACAAGACGGAATCTAGCAATTAGACTTGAGGAGCACAAGTATGGCATTAAAAAAAGGCACTGCAACACAGTTTTGTTCATTATGGTACAGGTAGAGGACTCCATAGTTGGAATGAAGCGAGTATCTTCAGGGCTGTGTTCCCCATCGTTACCAATGAACAAAGAAAAAATTGAAATTTATAAAAGCAAATTAAAGGACAGTTGCATAAATGCCAGGGATGCAGGTGGACTACTTTCTGCATAGAAATTTTGCATAAAAGAAAAATTAAAATATGAAAACTTTTAGTCAGNCTAAAGTTAGCGATGAATACTGTTGAAAACAATTATGTCAAAGAAAAACAGCATTATTCCAAACTTTGAACCTGCTATAGACCTTAGCTATAGAATTCTGCTTAACCTGAAGCAGGCCACTGAAGGTAGCTGAAAATGTTCATTTTTAATTAGTGAATGCCGGATAGTGAGAGGAAGGTGTAAATTATTTTACCTTTGTGTTTTATTTGTTTAATTGTTAATTTGTCTTATATTTCATTTTAAATTTAAATGTAAGAGTTTGGATGTTCCTTTGTTAATAAAATGTTCCATTTTTGAAAAGGTGTTTGAATTCAGTTACACCTGAAGATGGCCTGTTGTATTAGGTTGAAAATGTTTGTGTTTTGTTTAATAAACATTTTTCAGCAACAGAAGGTGGTATTGATAATTGATAAATAAAATTGATTAAATATGCACAAAATGGTAGCACAAAAAGGAAAATATGTCCCAAAATAGCACAAAAAATAATATATACATAAAATTGTAAAATATGCAAAAAAGCACAAAAAGGAAATTGTCCAATGAGTGCTATTTGTTGGAATTTGTGCATATGTATAGTCATACTGAGACTGACACTAAATACCATGTATGGAATAATAGCTAGAAATCCATGCTCTAATTATAATTATGTATGCTCTTCAGATAGGGTTTAAAAATAAGGCTTTGTTTTGGGGGTCGGGAATGGATTAAATCCAATTTATATTGTTTTGTATGAAAAAATAAGCTTCAGTTTTAGAACAAATTAGTTTTTAAACAACTTTCAGGAATTAAGTTCGCAAACTGAGGTTTGACTTAGTTTAATAATGAAGCACTCCAAACATTAAAAAGCTTTCAGAAATATTGTTTTATTAAACATTAAAAAGTAACACACTAGGAAATAATATATTAATTTTTGCCATTAATTACGTTAACCTTTTTGTTTTTTCTTTTTAAAAATAAACTCCATTTTTCATAAGAAGCAAAATCTTCTGAAACAAGAAATTTGACCATCTGTTATGCCTTAGGATTTTAATTCTCTCTGCAATACTGAATACAAGTAATTTTTATATGGGAGTGGAAGATGAAATTGTTGTGTTTATCATATCAGTCTCATTACTACAGAATAAATTTTAAGACTACTACTATTATATTACATTTTTTTTAATTATCAGAAAAGTAATTCAACATCTCAATGCTATTTACACTTCCTATTGGTAAGTGATACATGACTTCATCACATCCATATTCATCAGCTGTGTTGTCTGCATTTATACTTTGCATCAAGAAGTTTAAGAGTTAAGGTTTACTTTGCCATTATCTCTGGCACTGTTGAATCTTTAAGTTTTTCATTGATGTAATTTAATAATAAAATTGTCATGTTTTTTATTGTTTTTGATTATTAGAAGAAACATTCTTATATTATGCTGTTTAATATTAAAATTATTAAATTTATTATATTTATTTTTATAATGTTTGTAATATTAATTTAATATTTATGTAGTGCACAGCAGGATGCAATTTTTGAACTTGTTTCCATATGCCAAAATTATGGAATATGGCTAATGAAACATGCAGCTATGATTGCAGGCAAAGATGAGTAAGTACTATGATATATATTATACAGAAGTTGTAAATCTATGTTATATATATATTTGTTATTATTGTACTATCCATTTTGTATCATAAAATGTTAAACCGAATAATATAACATTTTTCAGTTTTAATAAATGTTACTAGTAATTACAATTAGTAATTAAATACATTATCAATATCTCTTTACAAAATAATAAAAATGGCCATTTTTTTTTAAATGCTTAATTTCCAGAATTTATAATAAAAAAACGAGTATTTTAGGAAAATGTTATTTACATAAAAAGGCAGCAGTACAAACAATAAAATTGGCAGTGTAAGTCTGCAGAAACATATTCATAAAACTTTTCATTCCAAAAACATATTTAATACAGTTGAGTCTGCATAATTCGACACCCCAAGGGGAAGTGGAAATGTGATGAGTTATCTGATATGATGACTAAAACAAAGTTGAAAGAAACCACAAAACTACAATTAGGAAAATACAGTAGTGCTTTATACAGTACATGCAATGTATCTCTCTGACCATCCATCACTGACACTAAACACTACACTCTAAACACACTCAACCTTAAATGACCAGTAAAATATTTAAAAATACTACAAACGTTTTCGACCATTATTTCCGGTCTTCTTCAGGCAGAAAGTTCCGAGATTCGAATATCCGTTGTACTTGAAAAAATTTAAATTATTCTTAGAACGTATGAACCGATGCGTATAGACATTCATACTGCGCGTTCTTACTATGCATAGCTTATACAAATGAAATAATATATTTTTTAACACACACATATAAAAAACCCATGGAGATCCGGATTAAATAGGGTCTTCCCGTTCATATTAGAGCTTCCAAATGTTGGAAATATTAATAGCATCCTTGGAGTTGATGCAGTTGTTGTGTAGCCCAGCTTTGTATATTTCGAGAGTTTCCAGCGAATGTATATGTTCTCTTCAGCTTGATATATTAATTATTTGGGCATCATGCAGGTCCACTCTTATGCCCAGGGTCGAAGCATAAGTACACAAGGCAGTGGTGCCCCTTTTATGTTCAATGTCATATTTGTGTTTCCGTAGACTCTTATCTAGAGAACGTATCGTAGAGCCAATATATACAAGGTCCCTTTGAAAAAACCTATGGTCCCTTAATGGAACCAAGTATACCCCTGGAGCCAATCTTATGTTTATGCAATCTTTGCAGTTGCGGAGGAAGTCATAAACATTACCCCGTCTTTTATATGTAATTTTTTTGTTCGTAATTGCCGCAATTTCTCTATAAATAGGGTCCAGGTGGTGGTTATATTGAACTACAGCCCAAGATTGTGGATTGTTTGAGATGCTAGTGCTTGAGTTGTTGTTATTAATATTATATAATTGCGACCAATAGGCACATGCCAGTTTCTTGATTAATCCCCGCTCGTATCCATGTCCATAACCAACTTACCAACTTTAGTGGTAAGTTGGTTTCTACTCCAAGTACCTCAGCGATTTCCATCACTTTTTGTTTCAGTATAGGCTCCAAAATAGAAAGATTTGATGAACGAATTTGCTTTAGCCAATGTACTAGAGCATCTTTGACATCTTTGTATGGCGACTTTCTCTGGCGTTTTCAAGACAGCCATGATGAAAACCCGAGAAAAAGTTTCTTAATTTCCTCTTTTTTCTTCAGAATTCCCATCAATGTTGTTCTTGAAAGGTTTTCTTGTTTTTCAAATTCAGCTTTCAAAGTTTTCTTACATTCAAATTCAGATACAAGTTTGTATTTTTCCTTCAGCGTAAATGTTATTAGGTTTCGGATACTCATTTCTAATTGAAATGTGAAATACTTTCTGCAAATAATGCATGAATGAAAAGTGAGAAAATGCAAAACCGGATTCTACCGTGACATTAAGCTGTGTGGTGTAAACTCATTTTTTTCATGAGGGGAGTCGACTTACTAGACATCTGAACGAGTGTGGGACAGAAAAAGTATGTCGATTTATCCAACGGTGAGGAGTTAAACGGTGTCGAGTAAACCATAGTTTTTTAACATAATGCCTATGTAAGTTGGCCGGGAGCACAGAAACTGACTACTTAACCAATGGTGTCTAGTTATACCTATGACAACTTATGCAGACTCGACTGTATTTTCTGTTTTAAGGAAGTGTAATAAATTTAGCATATGACCAGCTAATTTTTCCATTGATTTAAAATGAGATGTATATCAGAAAGAGAAAACAAGATATACAAGAAAAAAACATGTTGTTTTCTTGCCAGATTTTCTAGTTTCATGGATGCACTTACTGTAAAGTGTTGATTATCCGAATCAATTGGGGACTGGGGTTGTTCGGAAAATCGATATATTTCGGATAACCGATTATGTACAAAAAAATGTATTAACCTATCCCATGTTGAAATTTTCCTCTGTTGTGTGTCGCTTTGAATTTTCATCGCTGTTAAGCCTAATGAAGACTATTGTATCATTAAAAATTATTTTTTTATTTTGTACAAACAAAATAAATATATTGAAAAATATAAAAACAATAAAAAGTTATACTTCAGAAGTTAATTTAGTATCAAAAACGTAAAATATTTGAGTAGCCCAAGACATAGCCAAAGATTGCAGCGCCACAGCACTGGTGAAATTTAAATTTGCCGAATGGTATTCTTTCAGATGATTGACTTTTGGATAATCGACGCTCTACTGTATTAACAAATCACATGAGTGATTTGTTGATAAGTGCATCCAGTTTTTTTAACTACTTATATGTTATTTATAAATTATATATTAATTTTTAAAGTTTTATATATTTAAAATACTAAAATAAAAAAATAACTGATTTAGTATACAATATATAATACCTGGGGACCCAAAAATAATGGGAATAATTTTGTGGAGGATGGGAGATTTGTAGTATGTGTATCTACCACTAGATGTCAGTAGATAGAATCCTCTTGAATCAATATGCGAAGCGACATCAGCATGTCAAGACTTGTTGGCCTGTAGTAACGTTTTTGTGAGAGCTCTTTTTCATTTTCATAAAAAATGTGATGTCAGATTTTAAAGAGAAATGTGCTGCTGTGAAATTTTGTTTCCTGTTAGGGAAAAGTAGATTGAAAATGGTTGAAATGATTCAGTGTGCTTACAAACAAGATGCCATGAGTGAGACAAGTGTTTGCAAATGGTTGTCCCGTTTTCACAAAGGAGAAATATCTCTTGAGGATCAACCCAGGTCTGGATGTCAAGCCAACATTTGAACTGACGAAAATGTTGAGAAAATTCGCAGTCTCATCAACAAAGATTACCGTCAAATATTGATGAACTCAGTGATTTGTCTGGGATTTCATAGAGTTTGATTCAGCCAATTATTGTTACAAGAACTTGGCATGAGAAGTTTATTCCGCACTTGTTGACTGCCAATCAGAAAGGCAATCACTTGGCAGCTTGTCAGGTTTGAAAGAACATTTGGAAAATGATCCAGACTTGTTTTCTAAGGTGATAACTGGTGATGAATTGTGGTGTTATGATCCAGAAACCAAATGTCAATCCAGCCAGTGGAAAACATCAGGATCTCCTTGTCCCAAAAAAGCATGACAAGTGACGTTGAATGTGAAAACCATATTAATCTGTTTTTTTGATGTGAAAGGATTTGTTCATTCTGAATTTGTCCATCCAGGCCAGACAGTCAATTGACATTGTTATCTGGAAATCCTTGGAAGACTTTGTGATGCTGTGAGAAGGAAAAGAAGGGACTTGTGGCAAACGGGGGATTGGTTTTTTCATCATGACAGTGCACCCGCTCACATGGGGTCTTCATGCAGCAGTTTTGACAAGAAATGGCATGACCCTCCTCCCCATCCCTTATATTCCCCTGATCTTGCATCTTGCAATTTTTTATTTTGGGATGAAGAAGGAACTCAAAGGGAAGCTATTTTAGACAGTAGAAGAGGTGAAAACAGACAACAGAGGTGCTAAGTGGCATTTCATAACAAATTTTCTAGGTGTTTTGAACAATGGAAAAAATGTTTGGACAAGTTTGAGGCTAATGAAGAGTATTTTGAAGGAGATTAAAATACGAAGTTGTTAAAATAAATACATGATTTTTTCCCATTATTTTTCTTTCCCACCACATATATATATTTGCTGTATAATATAATAGGATCTACTGCATAATCCTTGCAATTCAACTCTGTTTATTTGATTCTGTATTTTTACAATTAATATAAACAAATAAAATAGGATATTTCTTGCAATAAATATATAGTATTTTAGAAAGTATTAAAAATTTTGATAAACAGCATATAAATGATTTTCCTGTACTGTTGGTGTTGATTAAATAGTAATTTCAGTTTGGTAGTTGGAAATGAAGATTTGGCGATAATTATTCATTTGATAACTACAGTACAAATAGGTTACTTTAGTTTATTTAAATATAAATTTTTAATATTTTGTAATGATTGAAAATAGTGCTTACTTTCTGTAGAGATAAATATATTAAAAAGAAAANTTTTTGTATGTAACTATACATAAAAACAAAATAAAAATATAATTGTATGTAAATAAACAAAGGTAATAATAAGTTTTATTCATGTAAGAAAATTTGATTTGATTTATAGATAAGAATTACAGTAGAAGTTAATCTGGCATTTATGAGACCAGAATGGTGTCAAATTACTGGAAATTTTTGTACTTTTGCAAAATTTGGTAAGTGATATGCAGTGTGAATGTTAAGGATGTAAATAAGAAAAAATTACAACATACATTCTATTAGAAGCAAAATTGTGAAAATAAAACTGCTGTAAATGTTTAAAACAATACAAATTTTCAAGGTTATCTGCATGAAAAACTTGCTATGTCTGTTAGGGAAACTGGTTCTTGTAGTTGAAAGGTTAATAACTTGATAATCTAATGGATTTTATTGAATGAGCTTACATAACTTTATTTTAAATATTGAAAGCCAAAACTTCCTGAATAGTTGTGAAAGATCCCTGTCTTGCTTCCAAGTGCATACTGAAACTATCACATCTCAGAACTATTATTTATTCTAATTAGTGTTGCCATCTTATATACTAAGGACAGTCCTTACTTTAGTTGCAATGTCCAAGAATTATAATGCATAAAACATTATTTTAATTGAGAACTTACAAATGTGAAGATTCTTGTTTAGTGATATAAGAATCTTAAGTATTTTTTGAATTTCTCAGTTCATTTTTCAGACCAGTTCTTAGTCTTAAGATTTAAAGAATTCTATTTTCAGTTTTTTGTGTATAATTTAAGGACTTAGAAGCATTGGTGATGAGCCATGAGACTCAAAAGTACCTGGGACTGTTTTTGTTGTGATTCTTATATAAATTTTCCATTAAAATAGGTTTAATGGAGAACTCATTGTGAAAGTTACAGATGTACGAGACAAATCGTTCCAAGAATATCAATTAAACAATAATTTATTATAACAGGGATTTACAGGTCTTTTAGAGATGCCCGTCAGAGACAAAACACGAATATACAATAGGTCTCCACTCTCGTCCAAAATCTTACAAATTTTAAGAATCACAATATATGGTCTACTCACTAACTTATAATTAACTTATATCTAACTTAATCTAATATTAAACTAATAAGAGGAAAGGGAAGGAAAGACAGAAAAGGTCTACCGGTAGTTAGCTCAGGAGGTCCTGATGGTGGTTTCCGAATATTGCGGGGGTTTTCTCGGCCGACTTTGGTATATTCAACATTCCTGGTATAAATCTTGGCACTTATTTTTCTTAGACTATTATCTTTCACCAATTAAGTCGCTAGTCCTCTTCTCTTCTCTCTGGACTGCGCTAAACCTCGCACATGGGGCTGGTTCTTTGTCTTGGGTCTGACTTAGTGTCTCGACGAGATTTTCTTAACCCTCTCTCCTCGTCGTCCAGGCAAAAAGTGTCCTTCTCACCCCACGGGCAGGGCCGCACCCTGTTCACCTCGGTAAGCCACCAATCAGGACCCACGAAGTTCCCGCTCCTGATCGGGTGACCGGAAATGGTCATTAGCAGAAGAAGAAAGAAGGAAAAGAACAAAGAATCTTAAATCTAAATATTCTAACTAGGTATATACAAAATGGCGGACAGCCACATATGCCCTCATCAGGGGAGCTCAAACTCCACAGTGGAGTTTGTGATAGTCCACTCTCCTCCCTCTGAGGTTGTATCTGCCTTGATATGAGTCCTGTAGTTGATCACTTGGCGTTGTCCTGGCTTCCTGCTGTACAGGTTCTCTGATATGACTCGGGGATGCGATGCGTTGTTGGTAACTTCGTATTATGTTACCTTCATCCTCCTCTTCTTCATCTTCGGGTTGGTCAAGGTGATCCTCTCGGTTAGTCCTATTCGGTGTATGATTTCGATGCACAGTATGTGAGAAATATGGCTTAAGTCTATCAAAGTGGATTACAAATGTCTTATCCTTTGAAGTTTCTCCTAACTCCGCGGTTACAGGACCTAGGATCCGGGTGATACGAAAAGGACCTAAGTACTTGGGGGAGAACTTGCCAAATTTTCTCCCACGATGCTTTCGCAACACCCACACTCTTTGGCCTACTTCAAACCTCCGCGCCTTCCTTTGTAAGTTACATCTCCCCCTATTATCTAGATTTTGGTGCCGACCCCTTAAATATGCCTGATTCCTAAGTACGGTTAATTTTTCCATTATTTCCTTCCTATGGTCAGAAATACTCGTAGTAGTTTGTGTCCCTGTGGGGAACACTTCGGGTATCCGAGGATCGAAGCCTAAAAGGAGGAATGCGGGGGATTCACCGGTCGAAGAATGGGTCGCGTTATTATAGGAAAAAGCCGCTTGGGCAATATACTGATCCCAATCCCGATTCCTACCTCTCGATAACCGGGCTATTATTCCGCAGATCGATTTATTAAACCTTTCACACACTGAATTCGCACACGGGCGGTAAGCAGTGGTGACTTTGCGTGTAATACCTAAGGTTTCGCATAAATCATTGAATAATGTGGACGTGAAATTTGCCCCCCTGTCAGAGATAATCACTTCGGGGCACCCATAACGGCATACAATACGTTCGAATATAACATCAGCGATGACCTTGGCTGTTTGATCCCGAAGAGGGATAACTTCCGCATATCTCGTGAACACATCGATAACCGATAGGATGTATCTATTTCCGCTGTTTGTTACAGTTAAGGGACCGATAATATCTATTGCTAATTTTTGGAAAGGGAAGCTTGCTACCTCCGTCTCTTGAAATGGCTCCTTTCCACGATGGAGATTGAATCGCTGGCAAGTTTTGCAACCTTTTATAATGGACTTAGCTATAGCATGAAGGTTTTTAACATGATAATGTCTGTCAACCAACTGACTCGTCTTTTCAGCACCTAAGTGCCCTCCCATGCCGGACTCATGGCAGGCCCTAACTACCTCCCTACTCATACCTTTTCCAACACAGACGCGCTTCCACCGGTATAAGTTATACCGACCAGGCTTAACATGGACTAATACCTCACCATCAAGTTGATATTCCGGCTGGATGGTTCCCTTAACATTAATGAACTCTCCCTTCCGACGGTCGTTCTCCAGCCCCTGTTTCATGGTACTTAGGAACTCATCCTCTTCCTGAGACTTTATAACCCGTTGATACAAATTCCCATTTTCCCCACTCGAACTGTGGTTCATAGAATCGTGTTGGGAATTGGGGCTTATTGGGCGCGACATGAGGTCAGCTACAGGGTTATTCTTGCCTTTAACATGTGCTACTATAATGTTATAGTTAGACAGCTCGATTGCCCACCTCATTAGTCGATCATTTTGGTTATTCATATTCCTAAGATATGATAGGGGTTTATGATCAGAGTATACCTTTACATCATGGCCCAATATAAGGGATTTGAAATGTTGGAGGGATAGAATTATGGCTAGGCACTCCTTCTCAATAGTGGAATAACGCAATTCCGGTCCTCTAAATTTCCGGCTAAAATATCCTAATGGGACTACGCCGTCATCTCGTTGCTGGCCGAGGACTGCTCCTGACGATCGATCAGACGCATCAGTATACAAAACGAATGGGGATGAGAAATCGGGGTGTGCTAACAACGGGGGGTTGGATAATACTTCCTTAAATTTTATAAAACTCGCCTGGCAATTCTCATCCCATGAGAAGGGTTTTCCCTTTTTCGTTAATTCCGTTAGAGGTAATGCTAATTTGGAGAAGTTAGGGATAAAGTTCCGAAAAAACCCCACCATCCCCAAGAAACTACGAACGTCCCTAACATTCCGCGGTGGGTTACCTTTCTTAATAGCTTCTACATTACAAGGGTCCGGGTAGATTCCTTTCATCCCAATCACGTGACCAAGGTATTTGATTTCTTCTACCCCGAACCTGCTCTTAGTAGGGTGGAGTTTCAGATTAGCGTCATATAATATTTTGATTACTTGATCGATGAGTTTTAAGTGTTCCTCTAGAGTAGGAGAGAAAAGGATGATATCGTCCTGGAAAACATAGCAGTTTACGCCTATGAATGGGGCAAGGAGGCGTGACATGCAATACTGGAAAAAACGACCGCTATTTTTTCCTCCCTGGGGAATCCGTGTTAACTGGTACTTAGCCCACGGCGTGGTGAAGGCGAATATGTGCCTTACCGCCGGGTCTAAAGGGATCTGGAAATACCCCGATTTTAAATCAATCACCGAAAAATATCTACTCCCATGGAAGGTGCTTAGGATCTCGTCAACTCTAGCTAAAGGGAACATCTGGGGTTTCGTAATCTCATTGACCTTGCGCAAATCTAGTGTCATCCTGATTTCGCCCGACTCCTTTTTTACAATGTGAATGGGGGAATTCCATTCTGAAGAACTTCTCTCTATAATTCCCACTCTTAAGTAGGAATCAATCAACTTTTTTAGATCCGCCAGATAGCATTGGGGTATACGGTATTGCCTAACATTGACTACACGGGTGGTGTCTACTTCGGGTTTATGGGTAAATAATTTCGTACCTTCTAAATCTTCGATCGATTCGGCAAAAAGACCAGGATACCGGTTGAGTATGCGGGTTACTTGGTCACTACTATTCGACATATGCGTTCCCAGAGATGGGGACTCAGATAATAGCCCGCTACTCAAGCATTCGAATGAGGACCTTAGCGGACCCTTCTTCGACTTTGATAAAAATTCCTGCTTGATATGCTCGCTCGCACTGGCTATCAGGGAAGGGAACTGCTCCATGACATCCATCCCAATAATACCCTCATATTCTAAATTGGGGGGAAACTTCATACAACAACAACGGATCGGGACTGTTTTACCATTATAGCTCATAACTAAACTCAAAAACTGATCACATTGTGTGATCGCACCATTAATACCCCGGATACTAGTTAATCTGTCGTTAGTCATTGCGTTGTTAATCTCCGGTCGACTCTTCCTGCGGATGAAACCCAAATCGATCAGGGACTTCTCGGCTCCCGTGTCTATTAGGAATCTCAGGTTCCCGGTTTTCATGCTACCAATTATTAATGGGAGTCCCTTTCCAGACAATATAAATTTGGTCAGATTAACCACCAGACTAGGAACTCTACGCTGACCGTCATCGAGTTCCTGTCCTAGTTTAAAGCATGGCTCTTACGATTTGGACATCTACGGGCAAGATGATTCGGGCTATCGCAAATAAAGCACCGGCGGCCGGGATAGTCGCGCCTTTCTGGCCGGGTTTCGACTAGCTTCGTCACGACTTCGAGAAGGGATTTCATACCTTTTTCTAAACTTGCCAAGCGATCGTCATCCCTGTGGAGCATTACAGGATTAGCGCTTTCCCTTCCCTCCTCATACTGTTGATCACTGTGGGCATTGTAACCTATATTTCTAATTTCCCGTGAGCTACCACATTCTCTCTCCACACGTTCCTCCTTCTCGGCCCATTCGAAGGCCTGTTCTAACGTCCCAGGCTCACGGCGGCTCACATAGCAACGGATATTCTGATGGAGACCTCTAATAAATCTTTCCTTAATGACGTCATCCTTGAACGAAACAACAGTACGGTTTTTCTGGATGGCCCTGGACATAACCGTCTTTGTCCTAACAATATAATCACTAATTAATTCTCTCCCTCCTTGCTTTATGTTCAGCAATTGATCCAAATACCCTCTTTCTCCACCTTCATACCTCTCATAGCATTTTATCAAATTCCGCTTTATTTCTCCGAAATCTGGTATGGGGGTGTGCTCTAACAAACACATAAACGTACTTAACGGATCTCCCTTCAGTTTGGCTTGTAAAACCGCAACCTTAACATCATCTCCCCATTTTGCTAGTCGCGATATGTTATCCATCGTGCGGAAAAACTGAATTATATTAACATTATCGCTCGGGGAATTTGAGAAGGTAGGGATCATTCCCAAAAACCCTGTAACTACAATGGGAAGGTTCTCAAGTTTAACTTCTCCCTTATGCTCTAAAACTTGCTCGTCCTCCCGGTCCATAACTGACTAAGATAAATGAACAGTTACCTTAAAACTATACAATACTCAATTTCGAAGATCGATCTGAACGAGAGTTCTTTTTACAACGGGCATCCTGTCGCGGACGCCATTGTGAAGGTTACAGATGTACGAGACAAATCGTTCCAAGAATATCAATTAAACAATAATTTATTATAACAGGGATTTACAGGTCTTTTAGAGATGCCCGTCAGAGACAAAACACGAATATACAATAGGTCTCCACTCTCGTCCAAAATCTTACAATTTTTAAGAATCACAATATATGGTCTACTCACTAACTTATAATTAACTTATATCTAACTTAATCTAATATTAAACTAATAAGAGGAAAGGGAAGGAAAGACAGAAAAGGTCTACCGGTAGTTAGCTCAGGAGGTCCTGATGGTGGTTTCCGAATATTGCGGGGGTTTTCTCGGCCGACTTTGGTATATTCAACATTCCTGGTATAAATCTTGGCACTTATTTTTCTTAGACTATTATCTTTCACCAATTAAGTCGCTAGTCCTCTTCTCTTCTCTCTGGACTGCGCTAAACCTCGCACATGGGGCTGGTTCTTTGTCTTGGGTCTGACTTAGTGTCTCGACGAGATTTTCTTAACCCTCTCTCCTCGTCGTCCAGGCAAAAAGTGTCCTTCTCACCCCACGGGCAGGGCCGCACCCTGTTCACCTCGGGAAACCACCATCAGGACCTCCTGAGCTAACTACCGGTAGACCTTTTCTGTCTTTCCTTCCCTTTCCTCTTATTAGTATAGTATTAGACTAAGTTAGATATAAGTTAATTATAGGTTAGTGATTAGACCATATATTGTGATCATTAAATTTTGTAAGATTTTGGACGAGAGTGGAGACCTATTGTATATTCGTGTTTTGTCTCTGACGGGCATCTCTAAAAGACCTGTAAATCCCTGTTATAATAAATTATTGTTTAATTGATATTCTTGGAATGATTTGTCTCGTACATCCGTAACCTTCACATCATAATAACCACTTGTTTTGTTTTATTGTTTTATAGTTTAAATTACATCAAATTTTGAAGAATTTTAAAAAGAAGTAAAGATCATTTATTTTAATCTCACAAAATTATTTTTGAAATAATAGTCATTTAAAGTCTTATGTTTATAAATTTTTAATACACTTTTGCATTTTGTTCATAAAAAAACGTTTCATATTTCTTTGATTCATTCTCATACAGCAACTTAAGCCTTTGTTATCTAATTTTCAAAAAGCATTGACTTTTCAATACTGTTTTTAATTTTAAGAAGTTTTATGGTGTCAGATCTGGACTATAAGGATGAAGAGTAACCTATAATTTCAGATAAATACTTATCTTCATTGTTTCCTTATTGAAGGGCAGTCTTAAATAATCATGGTGCAAGAAAAAAATTGCTCTTGATTGATCATAAGATTTTTACAATACTTTATTGAATTGATTTTTTTTACTTTATACACAATCTTCTGGCACTAAAAATTTAATTACTGATTGTCTTGCTTTGTCTGCAATGAGGAAGACGATTTTATTATGTCTATTTTGCAATGATGCAATACCACAAACTAAGACTGGACACATTAGATTAGACACTTGTGGCTGCTAAAGTGTGATGGTCATGTATTTGTCTCTACATTTGGTAGAACATTGCAATAGACCTTATTTATTAATTAATCTTTATACATGTATATTAATTATTATTAAAATACTTTGATACAGAGTGTTCTGCTTAGACATTTAATTAATTAATTAATAAAACAATTATCATATGCTCCAAACCTACCATAATTTACAAATGATACATTCTTCTTGATACCAAAACCTCAAAATATATTCAGATGCCTAGTAAACTTTAATATTAGCTTCACTAGTGATCTAGTAAATGTCCAATTGACATTCTTTCTCAGCCCATGTGTTGAGAAGCATTTGTGGTATTACATTGTTGATTTCAGCACAAATCGTTTTATGTACGTCTTTCAGATTACATACTATTCGTTACATACCAGATTACATATTATCATATACTTGATTCTTAACGAATCTCCAGTGGAAATAGTCAGATGGAGTGTGATCAGGGACCAAGCAATGAATGGTGATTCTCTCCCAATTCATCCTACAGTGAAGAGACTATTCAAGAATGTGTAGACATCATTGACAAGGATGAGGGTAGAGCTCATTGTGTTGAAAAGAATTTTTTCAGGAAGCTGAGTTACAGCATATTTCTATAATGTGACCAAGTATGTTGGTCCAGTTATTATGGCCTCTACAAAAGAAAAAGAAAGATATAAATGTTTTATCCTTTATGATATCATACCAAATATTAGGTTCTGGAGAATCCCATTTGTATTCATATACAATGTGTGAATTTTGAGACTTCAGATGTCGCAATTATGTCTGTCTACTTTCTAGACATATGGATTACTGCCTTGTCCAAAAAGCATACTCAGTTAAGGAATCTGTTATTGGTATTAATTTTTGCCAATATTGTTTCTACAAAGTTTATTTGTGTTGTCTTGTCTTCTGGCTTAATTTGTTGTTATAAGTGAATTTTGTGCACATATAAATGGAACCTTTTATAATATCAATTAAATTAAAATATCCACAATCGTGAGGCAGATAATAGTGAGGGCTTATCAGACCAAATGATGGGCACAAACGCTCAGAGATTAAAGTGAAAAAAATTTAATAAACAGAAAAGGTTACTACATAAGTATGAAAACGGTTGTGAAACTGCCTCACGGTTGTGGATATTTTAATTTAATTGATATTATTATATCAAGGGCTAGAAGCAACTTTTGTAATAATTTAGGAACCTTTTATGTTTACCCTGTGGCACTGTTTTTGCTGGGATTTGTAGCTACACACTAGTCTGACAGATGGATTTTTTCAGTATTCTCTGAAATAACTATCAATACTGTTTAATGTTTTCCTCAGACATTTATGCTTGGCATATTTACCAATCATTGGTAATAAATTTTCTGTTTTTCTGAGTTTCTTGTTCTATTTAATAATGGATACACAAGTTAGGACATCTATTGTCACTCAAAAATAATATTTATAGCNTTTGTTCAGAAAAGAATTTTCTTAACTAAAAATATTTTCTTAATGCAAAAGGATAACACTTGTATTACTATTTTTCAAGTGTTACTAAGCAATATTCTGGAGACTTCTGTGGTAATAGCATGCTCACTGTTTCATTTGTGTTAAAATTTTCTGTTTTTCTGAGTTTCTTGTTCTATTTAATAATGGATACACAAGTTAGGACATCTATTGTCACTCAAAAATAATATTTATAGCAAAAATGGTTCTGGATAAGTGTTATATACCCCAATTTTGCAAGAAATAGTACAAAAAACACATACTCTGGTATCTACATGGTAACTGACAGTGCATAGTGTGCCAAAATTTGTTGGGTTTATAAATTTCAGAGCTGTTCTTTACACTAGCACTAACCTTCTATCATTAGAATTAGTATCTTTTTATGTTTCAAATTTTTCTTTTTTGTATGTAACTATACATAAAAACAAAATAAAAATATAATTGTATGTAAATAAACAAAGGTAATAATAAGTTTTATTCATGTAAGAAAATTTGATTTGATTTATAGATAAGAATTACAGTAGAAGTTAATCTGGCATTTATGAGACCAGAATGGTGTCAAATTACTGGAAATTTTTGTACTTTTGCAAAATTTGGTAAGTGATATGCAGTGTGAATGTTAAGGATGTTGCTGTATATTTGGTACCAGTGCATATTGGTTCAAAATATGTAATAATGTCTGACCTGATTTAAATGAAGTGCTATTTTTTTTAATCACATTGCCCTTGATCTTGCAGTTGACTTCTCAATAGATAGCCCCTCCTTTATCTCAATATATTTTTTTTTTCTTTTTTTTTCTTTGGGTCTCTAATTCACTATGTGTCTAAACAAATTCTAATTCACAGAATATTAACATGCTGGATTATTATTATTGGACAATTCTAGATGAATGGCTGCTTTTCAGAGGATACCAGATTAGCAGACATTCCAGATTATCATGTGCCAGATTAACAAACTTCTACTATATATCTGAATATTTACTTTTATTAGCTGTTGTTTTCATAGTTATGATTAAAATAATATATATGTTTTTTATAAGCATAAACATGGATGAAGCTAAAGAAGTTCATAAATGTCTACGGAAAGCTGCTGGAATATTTAGTACTGTCCAGGTATGTTTAATTTCATATTGTCCCTGATTTTTTAAAAATGTTTTCAGAATTTTTAATTAAAAAGTAATTGCAATAATAATAAAACTTGAAAAAGAATTAATGATAATTCTTTTATAAATGTTCTACTTTACAGTATCTGTCAAAGTAAATATATTTCAATAATATTAAAAAAAAAAAACCACTTTGTAAGGTTTTACCTGTCATTTAGAAGAAAAAAAAATTGCTAATAACTATAAAATAAGACTCTCTAAACCAATAACCGGTGCAAAGTTTGGCTAAGCAATAGAAAACGAACATTTTCTTAACAGCAGATGTCCCTTAAGAACAATGGGACAGTGTGCAACCCTAAGGGCAGGCTATAGACCAGGAGGATTATTTTTTTGGGTGGAATCAGACGAGAAGGGACGTGTGAACAAAGATCTCCAGCACGTTGGTGACATCTAGTGCAGAAGACAAAGGAATTGGAGAAAAAAGAAGTAGATTCCTGATAGTGAAAATACAAGAGTACCATTTTCGTCCCAGTGTATTTGACTTAATATGAGGTTTGGTGAACTAAGCTAATATTCATCTTAATTAGAAAGTGGTTCATCCTTTTGATCTAATGCATCGAGAGCACTGCCAATAATCTTGGGTACCCCTGTTTTTTTTCTATCTTCTACCTTCTTCCTTGCTCTAAATCTCCCTATTCTCTTAAATTTATAATAGTTAGTTATATGGTAGTTGTAAGAAATACATAGATATTTGTATCTGTCTTTTGTAAAATATTAATTAAGTAAGAATCGCTTGTTGCGGTATTTCAATTTATATCTTTTTTCTTATTGTCAGTTACGGTATTATTGTGCATTCATGTAAGGGATAGAGATTGTATAGCTGACATCCTATAAAAGAAGTTCCTGTATTTGGTTACATGAATTAAAGATTCTTGTTTTACTAAACTTGTTTGTCTACAAAATTTGCTCATATCATCATACTAATAACTATGGGTTTGCATAGCTTATAGTTGTAATTCATTTATTTAATCATGGAATAATTAATGCCATGTTGTACAGAAATTAAAATGTTAGTAATTGCAAAAATTATATTGATATGAACAACATAAATAAATTTATAGTAGTGGCCATGAGAATTTTATCATGCATAAAATTCTATAAAAATATGTTCATTTTTAAGTTATCATTTTACTGCAGATCTGCAGAAAACTGTAAAGACTGCATAAGCTATTACATTATAAACATGAGAATACTTTTCATTCACTGACAAAATCTACTGCAGCAATGTTTTCAGCGATTGTATCATCTATTGGTATAAAAACCCATGTATAGATGGTGTGCTTTCATTAGCAAAATGAAAAGTTTTCAACTTTGAAACCAAGCAATTATGCATTATTATATTTATTTCAAAGAAATAAAACTGATTGCTTTAGTATCAAGGGAGTACTGCAGCATGATAAGCACCTTCTTGGGTAGACCCCTGAATCTTCATTATTCTTAGGCTTAGGCTATTCTTAGGTTTAAATGTAGTGGTCTAACTGCCTAATTTATGTTGTCCAATTAATTTAAAATATAATCCAAAAACAAACTCGAAAAATAAACTGTTAAACAAAATCCAAAAAATTAAATGAGTTTCCTCTTCAAAAGAGTTCATGAAATTATTAAATTCTGTTCATGTCTCTATTCTAATTCCTAATGATTTAAATCAAAAATATTCTAGGTTTACAGTAATTTAAATTTTTATAAATTATTCTATTAATAAATGTTATTTAAATTATTAAATTTGCTTATTTTTAATATTTATAATAAATAAATAAAAACAATTTATTGCAGGTTTTTTTAGTTGCTCATTTGATTATATTTGTTATGTATTCAGTATGGCATTTATTAAAAGGTTTATCATTATTCTCCTTAATATTTTGTAAAACATTTCCTTTATTTTATAGACCTAACTGTTTAAATGCCATAATTTATTCTAATTAATCACATATTTAATGCTTTAATTATTATATTTTTATCTTGAAAGTTTCTGTTAAAGCATTTTTAGTTTTTATTGAAATTCTTTTGGTATAACGAACTAAACTGGATAAATATACTACGAATAAAACACACCTTTAATAATCCAGCAAATAAAAATTAATAAAATAAAAACGTTTTTGACCGTTTCTTAACAATCTTCATCAGTTAACATATAGAATAAAATCGAACACAAAAAAGAATGTAAATACGAAATTAAAAATATAAATAACGGAAAAGTAGCTGTGGTGGATAAAATAAGTGAAACAATATAAATTAAACTGAAAATGTTCCTAAAAAATAAAATAAATAAAGTCTCTTAATATCATTAATCTTTGTGAAATGATCGCCATACGGTAGGTAAAGAGTCTGCATCTCTATGGTTGATGCAAGCAGTTTTCTTGTGTGCCTTAAAGATCTCCAATTTCTCCAGATATTTCATTGTGTGTAAATTTATTGTAGGTTTAATTATTTCCGCCCAATCCCAATAGACTTGAATGTCATGTTGTGTTGGTAAGTTGATAGCATGGTGTTGTCACGGTTCTTATTAATCATATATTTATGCTCTTCGATACGTTACTGCAAGTTGCGCATCTTTGCGCCCACATAGACAAGATCCTAATTAAAATGCTGATCGTGTAAAGTGTAAGAACGCCGATTGAGGGGGGAGATTTTTATTCCCTACCGTCGGGATGGTCTAAGGTCTTAGTGTATGTGGGTGGCGGTTTTTAAAGGCAGCAAAGACAAGTGTTTACAAAGGTAAACCGTTNCCCTTTTTCCTTGTTTTTTAACATTTTTCTTTCCCGTATCCCTAACTATTGTAAGAACGCCGATTGGGGGAGAGATTTTTATTCCCTACCATCGGGATGGTCTAAGGTCTTAGCGTATGTGGGTGGCGGTTTTTATAGGCAGCAAAGACAAGTGTTTACAAAGGTAAACCGTTTATTCCGGACGATAATGCTTACATAATTTTTTGGCAAAGGTCCTTAAGTTCAGAACCTTGGGTTGTTTTCGGTGTCGATCTGGTCCTACGCTGGAGGGGCCCCGTGACTGCGTCGAGTGAGAAGTTCGAGATCTGAAGTGACAGCACACAAAAGATGAAAGGAAACACGACAGCTGTCGACAAACGAACACAACAGGTAGTCTAGGTGGAAAAGTCTTAGTGGAAGTTTCGTTGTCCTTGATTTTTGCGTTTTTATAGGGTTTTTGCGATCGGCTTCTTGTCAATTGGATAGTTCTTACATCACCGTTTTCCAATTGCTCATACACCTGTCTCCAGGTGTAAATGGAGCTTCGTTAAGTTCGTGGAAAAGGTCGGCTGGAGATGGTTTATCCGACACCATCTTTTCGAATCTGATCGCGTTTAATTGTTGACTATGACACCTTCGCTCATCTAGACATTTTTTTATCTAGTTTCGTTTTGCTTTCTAAACTGCGTCTTAAGTTTTAATATTTTAAATTTTTTTCTTTTTACATCTAAAATTTGGTTTTTCCGTCAACTTTTGATGAGCGTCGACGTCAAAGTCGGGTGTCGCCGATTCGACACTTATAATTTGCTTTCCTGACGATTTAACATAACAAATTTTTACATATCTTTCCTTTTTTTTTTTAGGGGGAGGGGCTATTTCCAGGGCCTCACATAAAGGTATAGAATAGATCTCTGATGTCGATTCCCAGACATATTGCTTCTTATCATTTTTTAATAGCTTGAAAACTGTAGGATTGTGTTGATATATCACTCGGAAATTATTCTTTTTTGGCCATTTCTTTATGTATTTGTCTCAAAAATGGGACATAATTTAAAACCATCCTTTGTCTATGGTCTTCCCGTAGGATGCTGTTGTTTAGTTGTTTGAAGGTTGCAATAAGTTTCACTATGATTTTCTTTCAGTATCCCTATTGTTCTGCAATCCTTATAATATAGTTTAGCTCAATTACTGTGTCTTTTATGCTTGTACAATGCATATAAGCTCTTTTTATCCAGGACCTAAGGCTGATAATTTGATGTGATGCAGATTGATCGAATTATGCAGAATTAAAGTGGGTTGAAAGCATGGTTTTATGTATATGCTGGTCCAGATTTCTCCCTGTCTGCAAGCGATGGAAATGTCCAAAAAATTTACAATACTTTTACTGTCCTGGTCCACTTGTAGTAACAAACCGTAAGGGTTATTTAATGTGCTTTCTTACCACATCGGGTTGTATATACTCCAAACCAACAACTACCTACAATTAACCATTAACCGGTGCGAAATTCTTTAAAATCGGCGAACGTTTTCGATTCCCCTCCTGGGATCTTCTTCAGGCTTACTTCTTTATAGCTTTCGTTATAACCGGATTCTTTAATTCGAATGTTTTTGAAAAAACGTAACGTGCCATTTTTCGAAAAAATTTCCGAAAACGGAAGGAATCCACGTGTTATTTCAAATGTAATTTTCTACCAATGGGGAATCGTTGTGTGCATTAC
>NW_019385163.1:53756-101682 GCF_000671375.1 Centruroides sculpturatus | reverse complement strand
GTTAGATAATATATAAGATATAAATGATGAATAAATATTGAACTACAGATATCATAATAAAATATTATTAGAATATTGCTGTTACAATAATGCTATAATATTGTTTGATAAATATAATAAATTACTGTTATAATAAATATAATGCAACATTGCTGCATAATAATATATTGATATAAATACTGTTAATTGAATGTATTATAAACTATTGTTAATTGAAATAGTGTCGGCTATAGTATGCGGGATGTATATAATTGCATTATAATATATGTGATGATGTCGACTATAATATATGTATTGTGTAAATATAGTATAATTGTACTATAAACAATGTTATTATATGGTGTTAAAGAATGACTATACTGTAATGATTATATAAATTAAATTAAGACAATATAATATAATCCTTAGATAAATAGTAATGTTATATGGAAATAATAACAAACTACTGTTAATACAATAAATTATTTAATGTTGATAGTATAATGATATATATATAATTGTATATAATCATATAAAATGTTCTATTATTTGCCTGGTAGTGCCTAGCGGGACCAGGCCATATGTAATATACATGTAAATAAAAAAATATGGAAAATATATGGAATATCTCCTAGAGTAGTAAGCTGCCACCTTAATATAAAAGCCATCATCTGCATGTTTGTGCATGAATTCCTTATAACTTTTGCAATTTTTATCCAATCCAGATGAAATTTTGGTTGTATTTGTGTTATGGACAGAAAGTATAGGATATTTATTTTGTAGAAATATTAGCTATAGAATAAACATTTTATCAATTTTGGATCAGTGACCTCATTTAGTTTGCACTTGACAACAGAATTTCTCATAAGTTGCATTTTTAAATATTTTGGCAAATGGCATATTTTAAACTTACTTCATTAGATTTAAAATTTAAATTCTAAAGAAAAGATAACTGCATTATGTCACTTCTAAACAAATTTTTTTTAAAAAAGTATAACAAACATTGCAAAGTCTGATATGTATATAGAAACATCACCAAACGGTCACCTAAATAATCGGACTATAACTCCACTAATTTTAATACAGTAGNTATAACGAAAGCTATAAAGAAGTAAGCCTGAAGAAGATCCCAGGAGGGGAATCGAAAACGTTTGCCGATTTTAAAGAATTTCGCACCAGTTAATGGTTAATTATAGGTAGTTGTTGGTTTGGAGTGTAAGGGTTATTATTGATCATATCCAAAAATTGCTGTAGGTTAGGTTTTTTTGCCACAAGATGAATATATCATCGATGTATCTGGCACACAAAACGATAAGGTGTTGAAACTTGGGTAGAATTTTGTTTTCAATCTGCTGTAAGACCAACTCACAAAGAATCGCCGATGTGGGACTACCTATCGGTACGCCTCTTCCTTGTAAATATAACTTGTTCTCAAATTAAAAAAATGATGTATAACATACCAGGT
Source organism: Centruroides sculpturatus (assembly GCF_000671375.1). NCBI lineage: Eukaryota > Metazoa > Arthropoda > Arachnida > Scorpiones > Buthidae > Centruroides > Centruroides sculpturatus. Next base: position 100,238 of record NW_019385163.1, on the reverse strand, counting down.
GTGCAAGTTTCAGAATTTGATTGTGATGTTGTGGTGCATTTTCAACATTGGCAAATAAAAAATCTCTTATTGTGCAGAAGCAAGAAGATAATCTTATTGATGGATACATCGACTTAAAGTCCAAGACTGTCATATATTCATTGTCTATTAGAGAAATGCCTTTGAGATCCTCTATGAGTTGTAGTGAGTTGTTAATATCATTTTACAAAAATTAATGATATTAAGAGACTTTATTTTATTTTTTAAAACTTACTTTCAACGTAAACCAAAAACAGTGCTTAATTCAACTTTTATGTCTTTCACTAACGTTTTTGAACCCTTGGTTCTTCTTCAGGTGAAAAAAAATGGGCAAACCAATTTACATTCGATTGAGCTGATCTTTTTTGAAAGAATTCTGAAATGGAATATCGTCGGAAACCCGTGCAATTGTCATCATCATTTGCGCATGCGCCGTTGTGAGTCTAACTTTCATCTCATCATATGTCATATACCAAGGTTTGCCATGCTCCTGATAAATATATTTCATCTTTACTGTTGATGCAATTGTTACCCTGAGCTGCTTTGTGTATATAAATCGCTTCCATCAAATGCAAATGGTGTGTCTGGTGCGTGGTGTATATTATCCTGGCTTGATTAAATTAAAGGTTGTATCTCAGGGTCCATGGCATACTGTGCTAAGGCAGTTGTAGGCCTCTTGTGGAGGATGTCTGCTTTATGCTCTTTAATCCTCACTCCTAAAGATCTCTTCGTGGAGCTAACATATATTAAGTCTTCATCACATCTGCGATCCCTAATCGTGATGGTGTCTTGCCAGCATGTCTTGTTGCAGAGTATCTTTCGCATTACTAAGCAGTCGAAATATTGTAGGACATCTTCTAAATATGATGGATGGAAACTTGTCTTTTCCTAGCAATAAGTGATAAAAACTCTGTCCTTAGGTTCTTCCTCTTGCATTTCTGGACATTCTGCTCCTTGGGATAAAGCTTTTTTTTTTTTTTTTTTACCTGAAGAAGAACCAAAGGTTCTAAAACGTTAGTGAAAGACGTAAAAGTTGAATTAAGCACAGTTTTTTGTTTATGTTGGAAGTAAGTTTTAGAAGTTACGGTGTGTTGTGAATGTAATATTGTTTATTTTTTAAGGGACATTTTTGGCTTAATTTATATTATTTTGTTTATTTTATCTGCCACAGTTACTTTTCCATTATTTATATTTTTAATTTTGTATTTACGTTCTTTTTTGTTTTCGATTTTATTCTATGATATATTAACTGATGAAGATTGTTAAGAAACGGTCAAAAACGTTTTTATTTTATTAATTTTTATTTGCTGGATTATTAAAGGTGTGTTTTATTCGTAAATTCTTTTGAGTCTATATATTATTTTAATATTATTATATCATATATTTTTTAATTCTAATAAATACTATTATTATTATTATTAATATTGCTGCTCTGATAAAAACCTGTTTGTGCCAGTCATGCTAAATTTATTGAATTAACCTTGCAGTTTTGCTGTATACAAAGTAATTTTATAAAACAAGAATGTTTTTGAATCTTCTTATTTGTTGAAATATGGCAAGAAATTAAAAATATTTGCATATATGTTTCTCTTTATTAAATATCAAATAGTTTTCACATAAACATAACCCATTAAATACTTTGTTTGTTTGATATCAAATAATTTTGTTTATCTGTAAAGATAGTTTTAAATCTTATTTCATACTATATAATTAAAACAAGTTAAAATTTATTTTATTTACAGGAAAAATATATTGGGCAGCTATTACAAAAGCCAGATCCAGGTTCAGATTTGGATAATAAAGTAGTTCAGGCATACATTAATCAATGTACTGCTGAAGCCCAAGAAGGTAAACATAGATTCTTTTATGTAAATGATGAAGTTACAGAGTTAATGAAAAACCATTATTTAGATATTAACTGTGTAAAATAAGTTCAACAACTCAAATTGGGTATACGTAAATAATCACTACACAAACCAATGTCCATCAAGATTCTATAAATAAACTATAAAAACAAACATCCATTTAGCCTGATGATGACCATTAAATATGGGTGAAAATGTTTGCTTTTGTAGTTTTTTATAGTTTTTTGCTGGATATTGTTTCATATGTAGTATGTAAAAAATTTCTTTAATTATTATTTTTACTATAATAATATAATTTTAGCATTCACTTTTCTGAAATGTTTGTGCTTGCAACATTTGAAAATATAAAATTTTCTTTTGAACCAGTGGACAAAGTAAGAATGCTATTGTAACTAATTTAATTATTTTCTGCAATAAATGTTAAATAAACTTAGTTATCACACAATGCAATTTTATTGTTTGTTCAGAAAAGAATTTTCTTAACTAAAAATATTTTCTTAATGCAAAAGGATAACACTTGTATTACTATTTTTCAAGTGTTACTAAGCAATATTCTGGAGACTTCTGTGGTAATAGCATGCTCACTGTTTCATTTGTGTTAAAATTTTCTGTTTTTTGAATACTGTTGCATGCACATGTATTGTAAAAAAGTGAAATACAAATTTTAGAAAATAATAAGTTTTATTAATATGTCAAAATTATATATTTTTATAAGTTTTTCTTAACAAGTTGAAGAGACATTAATCAAGTGATTCCTGAAGCTATAACTTGTTTTTTTGTTGACTTCTTTCCTTTGGATACTAAGAAGGCTTTCTTTTAGTAAACCCATTATGGGTTTGGCCAGGCCTACATTGAGGTGGCAGGGTTATCAGGGATGGGACCCCAACATATCCAAATGGACCACCCCTAAAAATGTTGTGGAGTTTTTCAACCCTTCTGCACTGAACAATTACTATATTAGGAATACCTGCCTAATAATGGGTTGGCCCACTTTTTTCAGCGATTGTGGTTTGCAAACACTGGAGATGGATTCTACAAGATGCTAAACATCCTCTATTCTTAACTGGATCCACTCCTACTTGAGCAGTTTTTGTTAGTTGGTGCACATTTCACAGAGGAGTGGATGATAACCTCACTTCAAGTACAAATCATGTTCAATAGGGTTGCAATTTGGTGAATTTGGGGGCCAAGACATTGTGTGGAATTCACTGTCGTGTTCCTTCAACCATTCCCAAATGAGTCTTGCCTTGTGACATGTATGTTATCATGTTCAAATGTGGTATCTTTGTCAGGAAACATAGCTTGGAGATATGAGTGTAGATGATCATCTAAAAGGTCCCTGTATCATTCATCATTTAAGAATTGTGGGATGACAGTTGTTATCTAGACACAGTTGTTATCTAGACACAGTTGTTACCATTGCTCTAGACCTTTCCAACAGAATGTTTCCTGGACCATAATACCACCACCACCAGCTTGTTGAATCCCAACTGTGCATCCAGGGGATAAGATTTCATGCTGTTTATGCCAGATTTGGACCCAGTTATCAGTGTGGTTCAGCATAAAACAGGACTCATCACCCCAGATGACCTTCCAAGGTCTAATGACAGTTTTCCTTCACCCATGCAAGGTGTTGTTTGCAATGATTGTGGTCAACAGAGGTACCCATGCTGGCTATGGAACCCCAGCCAATGCAAGGTATGTCACATGGTCATTGTTGAAACACATCTGCCTTGTCCACTGTTGTACTGGTGGGTAAGCTGAACAGCTTACCCATTCTGATACATTTTTGTTCAGATATCAGTCTTGACATGAGAAATCACTTCTGGAATCAACTACATGTGGCTGGTCATTGCATGATCTTCTAATAGATGTTTGTGTATGATCCGTTAATTTATGATATTCCCTGGACACCATGGTATGAGAACAACGAATGAGTGCAGCTGTTTCAGAAATACTGATACCCATCCTGCAGCCCCAATGATCTGTCTGCACTCAAGTCATACCATTTGCCCAAGAGTGGCAACTATTGCCTTCTACTATGTAAATGACAAATCAACATGTCACAACTGCAATGAATTTTGACATGGCAATTACAGGATATCTCTTTACCACTTCTGATGTGGTGCTGGCATGGTGTTCCTAATGCAGTGATTATTCAATGTAGATATTCTAGATCTCCTAGAGTAGAACCATCCGCTTAGATAACAACTGCACAGTTTTTCAAGCTGAACTCTATCCTTTCCCTTTCAAATCTTATACAATCATAGATATAATGCTTTGAACCATCAATTGCAAGACATGTAGAGCATTGATTGTCATTTCGGTTTGTAAATCTTGCTAGATAGCTAGCAAATTTGCCATGATTTGTCATAAGTTGGGTTGTAGTATGGTCCGGGTAAAACCATTCCAAAGAGTAAAATTTTTTTAGATCTGGTATAAATTCATAAGTAATATGCATATTTTTTTGNTTAATAATTTAAAAAAGGACAAAATTCGCCATTTATAATTCTGTGTTTAAGACAATACAATATAATTTTTTTTTTAAAGTATATTCATATAATTGAAGAATATTTTGTATGTACCAGTACATCCACCACATATTTTATTTCACTGAGTAAGTTTTTATTATTTTATATTTAATTGTAGCTCTTATATCGTGGCTAGCGATTCGGAATGTAATTGCGATATTAAAAATGCATTTAGAGAAGTCTACGGTTTTTACTGGCTTATCGAATAAACGATACGAATGAACCCTAGATTATCACTGACGCGCAATTGACTGATTGCCCCTGGATGTCGGCTTCTTACAGAAACACAGCTTTCCTATCATATAATGTCACGGTACGCCCCTGTTGCCAAGTCAATTACCCAACACACACTTTGATGTTCATTGTAACTAACAATCAACCATGTAAGTTATTTTTTAAAAAATTTTGTGAAAATATTATATTATTCTGTATAATATAAGTCATATCTATCTTTTTTTTTGTAAAGTGTTAGGATTGAAAACGAGTCATTAAGACCCGAAATGCATTTCGTTTAATAAACTATACGTAAATCAATTGTTCCTTATGTGACATGTTACTAAAGAAAAAAGCTGCTAGCTTTTAATTCTTTAAAGTCCAGGAAAATATGACGATCTGGCAAAAATGAACTACCAAAGATTTTATATTTTTGAGATAAAAAAACACTGAAACGTCCAGAAATTCAAAAATTTTTGAAGTTTGTGTTTTATATGCATAAATGTCAGGGTGTGGGTGTGTTCAGGGACACGGTTTTTTTCACTCTGAAATTTGGTTGTTAGAGTATTGACAATACTATGTTTTTTTGGTTAAAAGTTGATGAGGTGGGGAGACAAAGTGATTCGTATGACAAATCTTGACTGTGATCAGACTAAATGACGATTTTCCTCTTAACTATCATTTTCACTTTTCCATGATCCCTATTTATACATTCAAAATTCAGGAAGATGCCATTTTATAATAATTAAAAATATAAACAGTTTTAAAATAAAATATCGTAACATATAGAACTACACACGCAATATAAAATTATACCGAGAAAGTTAGAAAACTCGTTGCAGAATTTTTTATTTTTCAGGTCGGAATATTAAAACTTCATAAACATAGCAGTAATATAATTATTTTATTGGCTTAATGTGTGCAGTACAGACAAAAATTTTAAAATATATATTTTTAGTATCGATAATAAAAGCGTATACAGTCAAATCTCCAAATAATGGCCATCTCTAATTAGTAGCAATTAAACATTTATTTGAATAAGAAACGCCTACAATTAAACATTAAGTAAGTAGGTAAGTCCAAAGAACAGATATGTTATACATCATCTCTTGTCTTTTATCTTTGGCAAGAGCTTCTATGCTATGGTGCCACGTGGTACTTTGTCACATGCATTTACAATGTGATGTGGTAAGTGATGATATATATTTGTTTATATTCGAAAAATAATGCCTTCCGGGAGGACTTTTTAAGGATAACTGGCCCCTATTCAGGCGTTAAAGACGTGGAGAAAACCCGGAAAACTCCATGTGGCCAGCTGGTCTCGGCGAAAAGCGAACCCAAAACCGAACTTGCAGTCTATGAGCAAGACAAGCCTATTTCAGTCCACATGCCACATAGTAACCATGATCATTTCTAAAAACATTTTTACGTTATATTCGAAGTTTTAGATTTTATGATAAACAATTCAAATAACGAAACTGATGTGCTTAGATTAGATGCAAAGAAGCTTCTTCAAAAAATTATAACTCTTGATTATCCGGTTCTTTTGAAAATCTGTTATATATTTGCATTAAGCATTACACTGTATTGTTTAAGCAGTGCATTATACAGGTCTTCGTTGGAATTTCCTCACTAATAGAATTTTCACCAATTTTTTTTATATCTAAGTTTTAATTGTAGTTCTTCTGTAGTTATTTAGTGCTGATAAAATAACGTTAATAATAGGATAAAATCATAACTTATCAATTCTCGTTTCCAAATTTAAAAAATTTCAACATACATCTACATCAGGGGTGTCCAACCAGCGGCCCAAAGCAAGTTCCAATGCGGCCCAATAAACGTGTAAACAAAACCGACAGATTTTTTTATTTTATTTAATTAATTTATTTATTTATTTCAACGGCACAAATTCAAAAAAGACGTTTCACAAAGCAGTAAACCTTTATACATATTTTAATTTTGAGTGGAAAGGAAACATTTTGAAATACTTGAAAATGTGTGAATGAGGAAGGTATATTAAATAATGCTGAAGTTGTGACTCAAAGGAATATAGACTCAAATTCGGGGAAAGGAGAGAAAGACCAAAAGATAAAAAGCAGTAAGAAAGGTTAAATATACTTTTTGTTACGCAAATATTGACCCTTAATTTTTCAACTTTCTTCACTTTTTTATCTTGGGTCCTTTATATCCTTTCCTTGCTTTGAGTCTATAATCCTTTGAGTCCCATTATTTAGTACTCCTTCCAGCGTTGCAAGATTTGGCTACCCTTTTATTAGTTTGGCATAAAAAATATCATTTGACGCATTGGCTACTTTTTGGGTTACATATTATTTATAAATATATTAGTTGAATAAAAATGCACTTTAAAGTGGTGTTTCGTCACTTTTTATTAATTAGAAACCCAAATAAAACAAATATTTGTGTTTTTCAAATAAATTTTTGTTTATCTCCTTTATAATAAATGAATTTATTTATTTCTAAATAAAAATTGAAAGTGTCTGTAGAAGTAATTTTTTAAAATATCCTTATTCGTAATAAAGTTTTAATGCTTATTGCTATAATCTAGACATGTTAATTCTTAAATATATTTAAGAATTAACATGTCTAGATTATAGTAATATATTTAAGGATTGGGCCAAAATATACTTGGGCCACAAGTATATATATTATACTTGTGGCCCGAAACTCCATGACTTCTTCCAATGTGGACCAAAGAAACAAAAGGGTTGGACACCCCTGATCTACATAACATTATATGATGAATATGTAAAGTGTCTATGAACATTTTCCTATTATAATTAATTTGTAGCCTGACTTAATAGATATATCATGGTGCATCAGTTGTCAGCCGAAATAACGTTTTACTGAGTTTCTTTCTAAAGTTGTCTCTGGATACTTGCATGCAAGAAGTACAATTACAATGAATTCATGATGTGGCCTTGCAATTCCCTGATTTAAACTACTGGTTTTACATCAACAATAGAAGGTTTATACAACTTTTTTTATAATACATGCTCGAATTGCGAATGCAAATTTAACATATTTGTATAATTTGTATATTTCACAATTTGTATAATTAAATGATTGTCAGCATGGGTATGCTGACCATCATTTAATTATACAAATTGTAGTAGTAAATACAATTCAATGTGAGTTATATCTTTTGTGAAGAAATCAATTCGAGTTGAATGTACACAGTAATGGGAGCATTCAGAAAACAAAATCTCAACACTTTCTGCATTACAACAGTTATATAACATAAGTTGATTAAATTGTGATTGAATGTTTACTTTAGAACAACGTTCTTTCGTATATCTGTATTTTTCTATAGGTTTTATGGAAAGTTTATCGTCTAGCACTCAGTTGTAGCTTTTTAGGCTTTAGATTACGAATTCACATGCAAACAAATCAAAGACTTAACTGTAAATTTCTTAAGCTCTGTTTTATCACATTTTATGAGTTATTGTTTTTCAAAATATAATAAAATAAAAAAGTTAATAAAAACTGAAAACTACTTTAACAAATACAGCATTATTACGAAAATTTTCAAATAAGATACGATATTAATTAACAATATTGAGCGGCCTCACTCTGCATTTTCTTTGTTTAATCTTCTTTATCTTGTTTACTAAAATTTCTGTAAGAAATACAAAAAAGGAGATAATATATCCTGTAACTAATAAATAGAGTAGACCCATAATATCATCTACTTCCAGAGGATCATTATCTGTATCGATTTTATGGTCATTGTAGAACAGGTCTTTTCTTGTTTTTTCATCAACAAGGTCTCTGTTAATTTTCTCGGGTATTCCACTTTGTGCAATAAAATTTACCCTGTTAAATATAAATATATACAATGAAATTTCTGTGCATATAGAGTACATTACTTGATTTATGCAATATATTATAGTTATTTAAGTTACTTAAATTGTTCAAAATGTATTTTAATAATCATATTGTTAAATATTTTGTACTTTTTGGTTACATTATTTATTTAATAAATAAAGTAAATAAAAAAGTTATTAGCAAACCTTAATAATTACACTAATCTATAAGTTTAAAATATATAGTAGTGCACCTTCTATTACTAATGTTAATCGATAAACATTTTAATAGTTGTTTTTTTTATTTTGTAAATGTTATGAAGAAATTATATCAAAACAAACATATTTTCTTAAACAATTTATAAATTTAATATGAAATTTATGAAAATAGAAACATTAACAAAGTTCTAAATGTCAGTCCCTAAATGAGAAAAACTACTAAAGAATAGGAGTTAGATACATAACTCCAAAGTAGTGAAATGCCTACTTGAAATGTTGCAAGTTTTATTCCAAGTGAACAATAGTTCATAAAAACTGGTAAAATCAAATATAATTTCTCAATTTTTTTAGTTTCATGACCATATTATAATATTATAATTATATTTGTTCAATATAATATAATTTGATTTCACTATTTTACTGGTACCTGATACTTGTTGAAGAAAGCCTTATATATTTTATTGCCAAATAAATTTTTTTGAATTTGGCATCTCTGAAATATGTTCTTGTGACCCCTCTGATTTGACACCAATGATTTAGGTGATCGTTTGGTGATGTTTTTTTTTAAAAACATCTTTCCATAGTGACCATGTTATGTTCTATTATCCAATCAGAAGTAATGATCTTGTAGTGCTCCGTCACTAAATTGTTATATATGTATATATTTTTACCTTTATTATTTTTGTATCGGAGTCGGCCCTGCATTGGACCTCCCTTGTCACGATAATTTTTGTTTGTAAAACGTTCCGTTTGTCATGTGCCTCTGTATTTGGCAACCACTCGGTTTGGGTTGGTTGTGATGACATCTCGTGACTGGAGAAAACCCTGGATGGCAAGGGATAAAAAAGAGTGTATAATGTGCACAAGGATCTTTTTTCTTCTAATTTCACCGTGGGACTAGTGGAGAGCATGCCAGCGGGAAGCTACTAAAGTGAGGAAGCCCCGAGAGAGGAGATAAGCGAAGGAAGGGTTAAGAGTAGTGACGAGACACTGGGCTCTTTGTTGGATGAATCTGTTTGCATCCTCAATAGTATTCAATTGAGAGTGGAAGAAATGTTGATTAGAGATGGAAGGCTAAAGGAATAACTCATACTCGTGTGTAGTACGCCTGTTCCTATTGTATTTTTTTTTGTTTGGATCGAACAAGATTCAATGAATGTGTTGGCCCCTCCAGCATGTACTCATCATTGTATATACTGTAAATATTACCATTAGGCTAAGCAGTTTTGTAATCTTAGTAACTAGTGTACTAGTGTTTTAAATATCATATATTTTTTTCGTATACATAAAATATAAATTTCCTTCCTCAAAACCATATTCGAGTGATAATTATTTGTACGACCCTTGTTTTCCTTACCATCGGTGAGTCTGAACCTTGTCATTTCATACTCACTACAATCTAATGAGCTTGTTATTTAGAAAGTGCTATTGCTCATCTAATTAATGTACAGTACATACAATTCATCTTTGTTTTATCAATGTGAAATTAAAAAGACACTATTTTGTCAAAAAAAAAAAAATGCCTAGGCCTAGAGGAAAGTATAAGTGTGAAATTGGTCAGACAAATTCTAGATCTAAAAGAATAAGAACAACCTAATAGCTGTGAAGTCTGACTTGAGTAACATTGAGTAAGAATGGCTTTGTCAACGGCTGCACTCACGAAAAGTATTCTGTCATGATTGACAGGGAATTTCTAGTATCAATATATTTAATTAACCAAATTTTATCTTGATGAATCTGATATTATGATTTGATTAATTTATCATTTCAGTTTTAGTTTACTGTATACTTAAATGCAAATCATAAGGCTGATTTGAATTAAGTTAAGTTTATTTAATGTAGTTGGTTACTTCTATTTTTTTTAATATTTACTGTAAATATCTCATATATTACTACCTTAAATTTCATATTGCTCCAAACAGCTATTAACTATTTTAATATTAGAATAATTTATAGAAATAAACCAAACTATCAATATTTTTAATGCTTTTAAGAATATCAATATTTTTAATGCTTTTAAGAATAACTGTCCACAAAAAACCTTTATCAGCATTGTGTTCATTGTAACGAACACAACACTGATAAAGATTTTTTGTGGACCATTATTACTCAACACAGTGTTACGGTTTGAAGATGTTTGTGCTTTTAGGAATGTTTTGAGCACTGATATAAGCTATTTCATATTTTATGTTAATCTCTAAAGAAGACTTTTTCTATACAAGCTTTCAAATATTTTGATCATAAAATGAATTTTAATTATGATAGTGTAGTAGATCCCCTCTAACTCGGACTATAGGGGTGTAAGGTTGTCTGCATTAGCAGGGTGTTTTTTCCAAGAACATGGATGTACAGAATAGTAATTTATTATAATTAGCTTTATATGAATGATTTATTGAGCTGTGAGATGGCTGAATTTATTATTATTGGAAATGAGCTCAAAAAATTTCATGACTGCAGTATATAGCAATGAATATTCTTTAGTAACTTACCAATTACAGTAATATAGTACATGGTAACTCAGAGACTTCTGGTTACTGAAAACAGATAATTAAAATTTTTCTGTTATTGAAAAATTTTAAGTTACTGTTTTGAAAAAATTTGCTTAAGTTTCGCAAAGTCCAAGTTAGCGTGGCTTTACTGTACTTATATTATCACAAGAAATAAAATTTTCTTATGTTTTAGAAGTTAAAATTTATTATTGGATTAAAAGTTTTTCTTAGTTTTTGTATTTCATCTTTAGATGTTATTACAACATTAGAATGGTTGTAAAGTTTTAAAGAATACAGAATTTTAAAAAATTTCTCATTTTTGATTTTAAATAAAGTAAATTATTTATGTATTGGAAAGCTGCCACAGTACTGTGCTTATATTATGCAAAAAACTGAGTTTGCACAAAATCTGAACATAAATCTATAAAACCTTGGACCTCTCAGTACATTAAACGTCACTTTTGAATTTAGCATTCTTTAGACATTTAAATCATTCTGATTTTGTAATGAGATCTGAAAGTAGATCGGAATAACACCAAAAAATATTTAATCCAATAATAAATTTGTGTGACTTTTATAAATATAATTAAATTTTGTTTCGTCCTAATTTAACTCAAGTTAGAATTGAATGTTTCTTCAGATACGTTATCACATATATTTGGTTACACTTATATATTGGTAGCATTTTCTAAAATGACTTTTACTTTAGCATTTTTTTGTTACTTTGATGTAAATTACAATTATTGTACTTATGTTTAATAAATGTGTACTGTAGTTAGAATTTAATGGGTTTTTTTTTCTTTTCAGTAACAATTGCAAGAGCAATTGAATTAAAGCATGCACCAGGACTAATATCTGCATTGGCAAATGAAACTTCAAGAATGTATAAAGCTGCAGGTAAATCTGTCACACGAAAAATGAAGGTTTAATTAAAATACATACAATTTCAATTTTGTATATAATTACATTTGAATTTACATATTTTTAATTTAATTTATTGTAAAATTTATGAAAATTATTCATCTATCTATAAATAATCTTCATGGTATCTATAATTAAAGTTTACCTATTCCAACTGATATACAGCAAAAATTGCTTAAAGGAATTACATGAATTTTAGTAAATTTGGTAAAATGAAGCCGTGAGAAGGAAAATCATGGTAAAAAAATTAATTTCAAAAATCACCTCCAGAAATAATTTACATATTTTACCATTATAATGTAATACAATGGCATTTTATTAGGCACCTCAAAACATGTTCAGTATGTTGGGTACTATAATCTGCTGCAATCTGAAATCTCAGAATAGAAACTTTGACTGTTGATGGCAAAATCTCTCTTGAAATGTTTACCATGGATTCAGATCTCATTATTGTGCATACTAAAACAGTTGAGAATTCCGGCTGATGATGATTGTCAGAAAAATGATTTTTAAGTACCTTTTTATTGCAGTTTGCTATGTATGGAGGAGCATTGTCCTGCATTAACACTGTTAAAACAAGATATCAATGTTGTTGGAGTGATGGAGTCGTGTTGGTCAATAATGATGCATATTGCTGGTCTTAATGGAACATGTAATTGCATCTGAGTGCCTGAGTTTCTCAAATCAGACTGTTCAGATAATGAACAATGAGGAAAAAGACTGCACAAAACTGTTACTTTTGGGGAATGTAAAGGAATTTCCAGAAGCATGGGGGTTTTCTCTAGCTTAAACTTAATAGTTATGTATGCTAACTTCATCATGCAAATAAAAATCTGCCACAAAATACTCCTGATGGTAATTTTTGGAACTAATTTTTTTGCTGTGAATGTCTTCCTCGTGGCCTCATTAAGACCTACTGAAGTTTTGTTTCATAAGTTCTGTTAAGCAGTTTTTGCTGCAGGCAAAACTGCTTAACAGAACTTAAATGTATTCAGAGCAACAACTGCTTAACAGTTTTTGCTCAGAATACATAAATTTTAATTATAAAAATTCTGTATATTAAACTAAAGATTTAAAATAATTTACCTTAGGTTTAATAAAATTCTTTCTGAAAATTTTATGTTGTTAATGCAGATAAACATGTTTTTTTAATTTATTTTTCTTTTCTTTAATTTATTCTTAATAAATATAAACATACTAAATAAGAATTAAATCAATCACTACTTAAAAAAACTGGTTAAGTATAGTTAAAATGCTCACAATACCAAAACTAGCAAAAAACTCCATCCTTTTTACTGATACAAATGTTTACATTTGTTTATACTTAATTACTAGAAGCTTTTCAAGTTAAATATGTTCATGTTTTTTTTTAATTCTGTTCAGTAGTTTTGAATACTATGTAAAATATTGATGATGTCCATTATAAATGATAAAAACATTTGTATCATCAAAACCAGCAAAAAACTCCACTCTTTTGCTGGTTTGGTGTTTGTGAGTGTTTTAGGAATTTAATATATATGTTTTAAATATTTAGTACAGATTAATGAATAACAATATGGTTGAATATTGGAGTGGAAATTTAATGTGATTTTTTTTTTCTCTCTCACTTTTAACAGTTCTCTTTGGTATATAAAGATATAATAATAATGTTTTATTTAATACAGATTTCATGTATAATATTTATACATTCAGGATATCTTGATACTAAGATATTAAATTTTTTCGTGTACAATAGACTGCAATTAATTGAATGTCAATTAACCAAATGTCCAATTATCCAAACCACTACTTGCCCTTCCCCCTCTTTCTCACTGACATCACATTGCAGTTTTCTTACATTTTGTGACTGCATAATCAGTGAAGCCTATTTGTTATGACAGATTCAAATTATGTGTAGGATGCTACTTGCATAGTGATAAGTAATTAAATACAGTATGTGTACAATATTGTGCTGTTACCCAGTAATTTCATTCTTTAGATGTTAATCACTTAGCTGAATTTTTAGTTATCTGAATCACCTGCAGATCAAATCAGTTTAGATATATAGACACAACTACAGATTGCCTAAATGATCAGGCTAGAATTTAGCTAATTAAATGATTAATATAAAGCAATTTGTCACTAGAGGGAGGTGTTAGGTGCCATTTATTGATTATGGCATTAAGTGCCTTACACCTCCTTCTAGTGACAAATTGCTTTAAATTAATCATTTAATTAGCTCAATCATTCAGGTGATCTTTGGTTGTGTCTATATATACTCATCGGGCTTTAAGATGTCTATTATTTATCAGTTTGGATAATTGGATTTCTACTCTACTCATATTTTAACCATAACTATCTGTTTCTTCATTTTAATAACAGATTAATTTTTCAGTATACGAGTCAAAAAAATTATTCATCCATTTCAATAAAACATTATTTAATACAATACATTTATTTATTTATTTTAATAACTATTGACTAAACTTGTTCTATGTATATAATCTATGTATAAAAAAATTATCTTGTAAAAATATTTGCAGAAATAAATAAATTTTTTTATGAATAAAAAAATTACAATACAATATTCATTATGAATGTTTATGCAAATTAATTAGCCATTTAGTTAAAGGTCAGTTGAAAAAGAGGCAATGATGATACAAGTTTCAGTTAATATTGGTTTATTGTATTTATTCTATTAAAGATTACAGCCAATTAATAATTAATATTCAAATTCTGATTTAGTGAACAGATTCATCAAAAATCTAAAGAATTTTTCATATGATCTGAGAAGTCAGGTTACTTATCTTTGGAAAGATGGTTTAAACCAAAGAAAAATTTTCAAACAATTAAAAATTTCATGTACTAGTGCTCAATACATAATAGATAAATTTTGAAAGCATAAGAATGTCATAAATCAACTAGGATGTAACCAAAAATAAAAATAATAGAACACGAAGACAGAGTAATTATTAAAGAAGCAAACGTATAAAGAAAAAATCAGCTGTTAGAATAGTTGAAAAAGTCGAAAATGAATTATGTGTTGTTATGGTGCAAACTATGTGAAATCAATTACGTAAAGGTTATTTTCACAGCAGAACAGCAAGACACAAACCTTTCATCTCTACCATCAATTGGAAAAAGCACATAGATTGGGCAAATAAATGTTTAGAGAAACTTCAAATGTTTTGGAGCAATATTTTTATAATCAGATGATAGTAAATTTAATTTATTTGGCTTGGATGCAATATCATTTGGCAATCACCCAATGAAGAATATAAACTGGATTGTCTGAAGCTCACTGTAAAGTATGGTGATTGGAATGTCTGGGAGTCCATGGCAGCATCTAGAATAGTTGGAATAATTTTTATTGATCAAACAATTGATGAACACCTTTATAAAGGTGATTTGGCTGAAGGAGTGCCAAAATCAGTAAAAACTTGATGCTGTATTGTGAATTTATTTTTTAACGTGATAGCAATCTGAAGCATACAGAATCTGTGGAAATATACTTAAAAAAGCAGATGAAAGAGGTGCATTGGTTTTCATAATCCTCAGGCCTAAGGTCTGTTGAACATTTTTACAATATACTACAGAAAATATTCAAAATCATGCTCCTAAAAAGTAAAAATGAACTGAAATATTTGTTATTGGAGGGTTGGAACAGCATCTCACCTGAAGAAACAAATGTTTAATTTTATCAATGAAAAATCAATATCAGATAATAATTAAACTCAAAGGAGACTCTACAAAATATTAAAAACTATCATTATTATTTCAGAATTTTCTTTTCTTAGATTGTAACAAGTGGACGAATAATTTTTTTTTTCTAATTGTAGTATATGTTTATTTTTTTATTGTTGAAAAACAGAAAGTTATTATTTAGAACTAAAGTTAATAAACTAAATTAAGTAAGTTGGACAATATTTATTTTTATTGTATTGTAATTATAAGTTTATTCTTTATTGTATATACAAATGATATATGAACTTATTTAGTATGGATAGATCATTTTTTGACTCATTGTACATGATAAAATGAGTCAGCTATAAAATTGTGACAGTGTTCTTGCATAATTTTTAATTATAATGGTATTTTCTGGTATTCATTTTTTATTGCTTAAATCATGTTTACTTTATATATGAACTTTATACTATATAAAAATAAAAAAAGATTAGAACAAATTTTCTAAATTTGTAATTACCCAAAATTAATTTTTTAATTTCAAAATTTAAATGCAAAATTACATACCAATATTTTTTTCTTATCTATATCTTTTAATAATTATTATTTTAAAACTACATTTTATTGGATGAACTTAGCACTACTACTAAAGATAATTTTCTGAAAAAATTTCATACTAATTGAAAACAAAAACAAAGGTTGTGCAAATATACTGTAATTTTGTGCAGTTAATTCATGGTGGCATATACTCCACAAAAAATTGCAAAAATGAAAATAAAACTTTCATATATTGCACTTCATATGTCCCATACCTTCAGATTGGGTGTTGAAAGCAAGATAATTACCAGTAAGCAGTATAGAAGTTGCCATCTCAAGCATTAAAATATTGCATATTTTCTGTTAATAAACCATTACAAACATACAAAAAGAACTAAGCCCGAATATTGTATAATAATCATATTAATTAATAAAAAATCAAATGATCATCATAACTAATTGGGCTAATTAAATGCTGTATTAATTATTAACTATTAAGTAATTTGATACTAGAGGTAAATGTTAGGCCTTCTCTTATTAAATTTAATAATTATAATATTTACAAATTAATTTAGAATATTCTGGAAGAAAAGAATCGGCTTGGAATGGGACTCAAACCTACAACTCTCACTTAGCAGTTATGCTTATATTATGTATTGACAGTTGCAGGTTGTGAGTCCCACTCCAGGCCAATTCTTTTCTTCCAGAATATTCTAAATTAATTTGTAAATATTATAATTATTAAATTTAATAAGAGAAGGCCTAATGTTTACCTCTAGTATCAAATTACTTAATAGTTAATCATTAATACATCAGACTTTGTGATATTTATATATGAAGCCCTCAGGGATGTATAGTGCTAACCATCAAAATCATGTCTCTGAGGTAACTGAGTTTGAATTAGGGTTTCTCCAATGGGATCCTGGGTGTTTTTTATCCCAGGAAATCCTGCAAATTTCTTAAAAATTCACTGTTTCTTATTTTGTGTTAAAGTTGAGGAAATTTTGCAAATAGAAAGTATAATTAACCCATAAACTGTCAAAATACATTTTTATTTATTAAAGCAGTTGAGGCAGACAAATCAAGAATAGTAGATGGCAAAAGAATTACTGTAATACATCTCAAAAACAAACTAGAAATCTTCCAGGCTACAGGTGAAAAAGCATATAAAATCTGTCTTCTCTTAAATGCATTAAAGACAATTTCACCCACATCAATTGAATCGAAAAGGACGTTCTTGGTAGCATTCTTTAGTAAAATAAGAATCAAATTGAGTGATCAGCGTATTGACCATCTTTGCTTTTTAAAATCTTATTATAAAAATTTACAATAATATTTTGTATTATGTTTTATTTAAATAATCAAAATTGCCTTCTAACTTAGAAGTTTGATCTAAGTTCATTTTTTTCTTTTTGTCAATTTAAAGACATTTTTGCTATAAGCAGTTTCCAACAAACTTTAATAAACTTTTTCTATTTGTGAAAATTTCTACATAACTCAAAAGTAATTTTTTTATACATATTTTACACAGCATTATTAATATTAATATTTTGGAGGTTGCAGGTTGTATTAAGTTACTTAAAAATGAAAAATAATTATATCATTCAATTTTAAGATTTATTTTATATCTTAAAAATAATTAATTATATCCTGGGAAATAGTTCACTTTTTCCTGGAATCCCGGGACTAGCAAAAGCCAGGAAATGAGAAGCCCTAGTTTGAATGTTCAACAAAGTCCTAAAATTGTATGAATAGTTGTGTGCTAATATTTTTGCTCTTCAAACACTGACTATAGATGTGACTATTATCTCATTGTTTTGGGATTTTTCATGTTAGGATTTTTTTCAAACATTCAAATTCAATTATCTCAGAAACATGATTCAGAGAGTTAGCATTATATGTCCCTGAGGGCTTCATATATATGTAACAAAAAGTTATTCTGCTTTATTTATAGGAAGTGCTCTTTACTGAAAATTGAGTAACATTGACATTAATGCCAAATGATGATGGTACACTAAAATCCACTAGACTATAGTTTAACTAATTATTAATAATAAATAAACTGATCAAAAGTGAAATTGCAACACTACGAAGGAATGTGCACAGCCACCTGCAAATTGCAGGATCGGTAGAGGCGACAAAGATATTCAAATGATTAAATTTGCATACACATTGGTAATATGGTACCCAGTTTTGGGCTCTAATGACCAGCAGTCAGCTCAGGCCCTAAATGCTATCAGCGATGGTTTACAGTGGCTATGCTTTCAAAGAAGCATATAAAATACCTTGGAGACTGCAGAAAACTGAATACCACCAGTTAATGGCTGGGGAATGAGACCGTATCCTGTGCAACATCAATTTTTTGATGAGTAAAGTTGCAATGCGTATTGGGCACAATGTGAACACCATTCAGCAATTTGTGACATGATAGATGCAGGAACGTCTGCAAACACACCAAAGAAGGAGTGGATTGCACTGGTACATGACAGAGTGCACAGACTGGCAGATTTGCCAAACAGCCTATTGGAACCTGTTCACTATGACATGTGACATACAAAGCTGCCTATCACTGTCAACAGGTGCATCTGTGTTCACCCAAAACCATTCACAACAAGTTGCATGAAGTCGGGCTGCACATGCAGCAACCAGCAGTGGGGATGCCATTAACTACTCAAGACATGGTTGTGTAGCACTTCGCGATTATTTCTTTTTTTTCTTTGTTGTTTTCGTTTCGGTTTTTCCCTCACCCCTTTCATTTTGTTTCGCGGTGCCACCCTTCCCCGGTTAACTGTGTATTGGCAACCAGATTGGCTGGTTGAGGGTCACGTGTGGTATATCAGGTTTGTAGGGTATATAAGGTGTGACCCACGTGGAGTAGAGTCTTTTTGTTTTTGGTATTCCCGGCTCGATTGAAGCGCTGAAGAAAGAAGAAGAAAAGGATTGGCATCGGAATAGGAACTGTGGCTGTGGACTCTAGCTCGCCCAAGTAAGAGAAGATCGAAGGAAGACTCGTTGGCACGTAGTGGTTCTTCAAATGTTTGTTCGCGGTCAAGATTTTCTTTTGTTGTGAGTAACGCTCAGTTAATTATCTTTGTTATGCGCCGTTCTTGTCGTCCTGCTTCGCCACGTGTCGTGAGCCCCATTGTTAAGGAAGATAAGGGAGGAACGAGGTAAATGTGTGTAGCATTGATTCGGATGTGTTATTGTGTTATTAATTCTTGGTTTGTGTAATTATCCCGATTGGAATTAACGAACTTTAATTAAAAACCCCAATTGTTGTGAGCTGACTTGTCCGTGTGTCTTTTTTTGTTCAACCCTGCAGACTTTGCTCAACAGGGGAAATCTACAGTTGCATGCCTGGTGTGGTGTCATCATCACAATCAGACCACTGAATGGCATGAAGTATTGTTTACAGATAAATCCTGCTTCTGTCTTTGGAGGAATGACTGTTGTGGATGAGTGTGATAGTATCCTGGGGAATGCTATGTGCCAGCCATTTTTGCTGAGCATCACACCAGCCTCACACTGGGCATTGTGGTTTGGGGAGGCATCATGTTCAATCAGCAGAAGTTTTGGTGCACATTTCTGACAGCAGACCAGTACTTCACACGAATTGTGGGGTCTGTGGTCCAGTCACTGGTGCAAGCTGCACCAACACTTTGTTCCAGCAAGACAATGCCTATCCACATAATGTGCAGTGAGCTCTCACTGTAGTGCCACCCAAAGACAAAATGCTCTATCTCCAAGAAAATTGAAAATCAAATTGTACACTTGTCATCATACCTAACTAATATCCTTTACTGATGTAGCCCAATAGCTAAAATGAAAAATGTTCTGTAATAATTACAGAATATATATTACTTTGTGTTTCTGATCATAGTATTATCTGTATTAAATGCTTAATTTCAGGTAGCCAATTGTTTAAATTTATCACAAAGGAATGTTTTCATCCTGTTTTAGGACAAGGTTAAGAATCTGAAGCTGTCCTAAAACAGGACAAAAACATTTCTTTATCTAATTTTTGATAACCAAACAGGTAACTTACAGGTTATCTATTGATACATGAAATTACAGTAATTTTTCAGAATTTGTGTTGTGTAAAAACAACATGTTATATCCATTACAAAAAGAAAGATTTTTCAGTTTTGAATTGGAAAATTCAAATTTTGAAAGATATTTAGTATAATTAAGAAAAAAATAACAAAATTTGATAATTTTTCTGTTTAGTCATTAATTAGTCATTTTTGAAATATTTTGCATGTACACATTTATGTTATATATATATATATATTTAATTTCAGCTGATTCATTAAATGGTTTAAATCCAAAACACTATGGAAAATGGTGGAAATATCTTCAACTGAAATCATCATTTTATTTATCTTATGTGAGTATTTTATATGAAAATACTGTAAACTACTTAAAATAAATTATAAATAATCATTTATTTTAGACTAGTAGTCGGGCTGCCCCCTGCTGGGCATTCTAAATAATAAATTCATATCAATGGGGAATGTTTTCCCCTTCCCACGGGGGGTAATCCTTAACCTTCTCCCCCCACGGAAAAGGCGTTCTATCAGCAGCGGTGTCATTCCATAGTATAAATAATAAATTCATATCAATAATAAATTCCTATTACAAATAATAATCATNTACAAGAGGCGCATGAACTCTAGTATGTTTTAAAGGGAATTATGTCTAGATAGGATAGACAGTATTAATATTTGGTACGAGTAATATGTTATTTATTTTACATTTTTGTATCATTTACAATGTATTAGTTATTCTTATTAATGGAAATTTATTGGTTATTAATATTTTTGAATTTTTGAACTTGTTGTTCCATTTAAGAAATATTCTTTTTAACCTGAAGATGATCTATCAAATAGATCAAAAACGTTTGTTACATTAAAAATATCTCAGCGAATATTAAGGTGTTGGTTTAAGTTATTTATTTATTTATTTCTGCTGGGTACGAGTGTGGTTTATATAAATTTGAAAATGATTTTATTTGTTTAATTAAAAGAACACTTATAATTTTTTCCCTATATCTCTTTATACATTTTTATTCAGAAATTATACATTTATTTTCAATGGTTACCTTTATTGCTGCCAGGGTGATATTTCCCCATACTTATTGGAAATCCCTCATACGTTTATCATTGACACAGTTTCTCAAACTGTATTAATAAACTTATAAATTACAAATTTTATTATTGATATGAAAAAACTAAATAAATACAGGTAGGTATCTTCCTTTAAGTTACTTGCAATCTCTTGTACATGCCACTTCTACAACACGGTGTTATCCTAACTGTTGGAAAATCTGGGATATCCTACCATACAATAGTATCAGTCTAACACAATTCAAGAAATACTCCATAGAAAATGAAGTTTGCACTTAAATTGTGGAATTATCTATTCAAGTAAGCATACATGTCTGAAATTTGCCCACAGACTTTAGAATATTGAAATTTTCAATTTGTCTTTCATTGGGTTTACGTTAATGAAAATTGTTAAGAAAGCAAGGGAAAGGAAGAAAAAATTGTATAATCAACCAAGTATTGATGATGATGATGATGATTTCAGACATTATCATTTAAAACTAATTATAAAAACAAAAAAAGATGGACAATCTTATTAATTAAACTATTAAATACAAAAACGTTTTTAGGTATCAGTTGCAAAAATGATGAACAAAATACCATGGTATTCTAACTGTTCCCAACTCCACCAATTTGGTATTTGAACACACATTCTGGAGGAAAAAAAAAAAAAATCACTCAGTACTTGACTATACAAACGAGGACCCCTAAAACAAGTACAGTGGTACCTTGGTATACGTCTGCTTTAGAATACGTCCTGTTTGGACGAAACAAATTTTGCTCGGTATACGATTTAATTCAATTATACGCGCCATCAATGAACAAGTAGCACTATCGGTGTACTAGGCCAGACTAGACGTTCGTGGTGCTACGGTTTATAACTTTGTTAATTTAAAAGAATATACAGTGGTACCTCGGTATACATCTGCTTTAGAATACGTCCAATTCAGAATATATTCTGTTTGAATGAAACAAATTTTGCTCGGTATACGATTTAATTCAATTATACGTGCCATCTATGAACAAGTAGCACTATCGGTGTTCGAGGCCAGACTAGACGTTCGTGGTGCTAGGGTTTATAACTTTGTTAAATATCTTCTGATTTTAATTTGTAAGTAAAATTTTATTATTTTTATTAATCATGAATTGAAAAAGGCAAATGAAAAGCAACAGAAAACTAAAAAATTGACTAGAATCACAATGGAATGGAAGAAAGAGATTATGGAGAAATATGAAGGTGGCATGCATGGTCAAGATTTAACTGTTGCATACTGTATTCCGAGAACAACAATATTGACAATTGTGAAAAATAAAGACATTATTAAATCTGCTAACGTTGCGAAAGGGATTAAATCAATTTCTAAACAGAGATTGAAGACATTAGATCATGTGAGAAATTGCTTTTGCTTTGGATAACTGAAAAACAGTGTGCTGGCGACAGCAGCAATTATTTGCGAGAAAGCTAAAAAGATACATGATGATCTCATGAAAAATCAAGCAGGAACTAGCCAGGAAAGCGAGGTGTTTAAAGCCAGCCATTTTTTTTTACATGAGAACAGATTAATCATTTTTACATTACTTCTTATGGGAAAGGTTGGAAGGTTGGTTTGGTATACATCCTATTTGGTATAAGTCCAAACATCAGGAACGGATTAAGGTCGTATACCGAGGTTCCACTGTATATGACAAGAAGTTATTACATGAGATGTAAACATTTGTCTGCTGTTCATCATTGTCTGCTTTCAAAATAGTGCATTCAAGCAAACTTTAGATTGGAGGGTATGTTTTTGCTTTTTCTGATGAATATTTTTATTCTGTAATTAAAACGTCATGAAAGTAGCATATTATAAATACAAGCATTATTATTATTAATAACCAACCAGATGAAGAATACAAAATGAACATCCAAAGAAAATGTACTTCTTTCACAACTTGAAAAGTAAGTTCTCTGATCTTAAAAGAAAATTCACCAACTCAAAGAATAATGTGCATAAATACGTCTGTATCAACTGTAAAGAAGAAAACAAACAAAGATTTAAATCTTAAAAAAAATATTGTTTGCCACCTTTTGCATAGGCTTAAGCTAAACAACTACCAGATTACATTGGGCTACTTTTCCATGATTATATTTAATTAATTTCTAAATAATTTGTCACCAGAAGGAAATATTAGGCACCATCTCTTATCAAATTAAATAATTTAGAATATTCTAGAAGAAAAGAATTGGCCCAGAGTGAGACTCGAACCCGCAACTGCCACTTATTGGGTGGATGCATTGCCAGTTATGTTACTCGAGTCCAATCTCCTCTTCCAGACACATTTAATTATGATATAACCATTTTCAGTTACTTACAGTGCTGATTGGAGATGCCTTCAACACCCTTGTCCTATAAACTCCTACTCATGGCACTCAGCCAGCCATCGCTCAAATCAGGCTTAGTATGTATATATACACATACACATACACACATATATATATATATATATATACACACACACACACACACACAGCTTTAAACGAAAGTGAAAAATGTAAGTTAATTCATTTTTTCTATTATTCCACTTAAGTATGTTGTAATAACTGTTTGATTTTCTTAGTGTCTGNCTATAAACTCCTACTCATGGCACTCAGCCAGCCATCGCTCAAATCAGGCTTAGTATGTATATATACACATACACATACACACATATATATATATATATACACACACACACACACACACACACACACACACTTTAGGCCTTCTCTCTAATGCATTGCTCTTTAAAGAAAGAGATTTTCTTTTAAGATGTTGTAGGTCTGTTTATAATGAATCTTCATGGTGCTGTGCAGTGTGGGTGGAAATAAATCTCAAACAGGTATGTTTTAAATTGTAAATTGTATCTAATGTTGATTTCTCTGAGAATTTGTTCTACAACAGATATCTGTATATTTTTATGTATACCTGATGAGGGTCCTGTATACAAAAATGCATACCAGTGATAAAGTTGCATTCTGATGATAGAAGTGTCATTTTGTGTTGTCAGTAGCAGTGTGATAAATCTTGGTTATCTCTACTATAGTATTTGAGATTTTAGTTTCAACAATTGAGACAAGTTGAGATAAGAAGTTCTTTTATAATACAATATAAATTGCTTTGTAAAAATTGTTTAGCTGAGAATTATGACTATTGAAGAAGCTTATATCTACATAAATGATTGTCATGAAAAGGGGTTTATTTACTATTACAAGTGGAAAGAAAAAGATTTTTAAACTTGGTTCCAAAATTCCAAAGAAAATTTCAGTAAGAATTTATGACTATTGCTGGTATCAGCAATAATCATGATATAGTATAGAGTAATTATTCTTCTCCACACATCGGAATGTACTAAAAATAACTCTTACTTTAAACCTTGTAACCTTCTGGGCTCTTCTTGAGGAAGAGCCCAGAAGGTTACGAGGAAGAGCCCTCCTCCTGAGAAGAGCCCAGAAGGGGCATCAAAAATGTTTGCAGAAGTATTATACATTCACTCCGGTTACGAGGTTTAAAGTAAGAGTTATTTTTAGTATAGAGTAAGTCAAGGAATAAGGAAATGAAAATTCCATAAATAAGGAAGCTGGAAATTACAAACTTAAGTATAAAAGCATAAAGCAATATCTTCCTAATAATTAGATATAGCTGATAAATTTTTCAAGAAGTATATGAAATAGCTATTTTTTTAACGTTGGCTCATGGAGCCAGATTAAAGAAACTGATTCAGGTTAATAAGAGAAAATCTGGATTTTAACTTGAATAATAAAATAACAATCTACCTGTTTTTATATGATTTATTTATTTAAGCAGGTTAATGGTATTAATTATCAAAGAAGAAGACCATGATGACAGATTTGAAATATATAATTAAAGTAAGCAGTAGCATCAATAATTTAGTAAAGTGAACAATAATGAAAATTGACAAAAATTTTTAAGAGGCATTTACTAATAAAACTTACACAAATGCAATAAATAAAACCTGCAATAAATTGAGTAAAAACCAGGACAAAAATGATTTAATATATGTTTATAAATCATAAAATAAAATGAGAAAAGTAAACATAATTACATATTACTAAATCATAAAAATTATAAACCAAAAAAGATAGTAAAATATGTAATTACATGTAGTTAAGTAGTCAAGATTGATCTGGGAATGGGGCCCAAAAAACCAGTCCCAATATTTCATAAAATTACATATTCCACCACTTTACAGCAGTTAGCATGACATTGTGCATGTTCATGTCTAACATCTTTTGCTGTTTATGTAGAAGCTAATCCTATGTACAGTAGAATACAATAATAAATACATAGTTTTGTGGAAAGTGATTTTCATTTTTATAACAAAAATTAATTATAAAACACTAAATAATTTATTGAGATGCTTTTTGTCAGAGTGATTTAGTCTTTTTAATAAAATTATTGGTGGGACCTGGTCTCTCCAGCCCTGATGATCAGCCACCACTATATTTTAGTATAATCATTTGTTATAATGACTTCTGAAATAATAAAAATAGAAAAAAAATTCTGCATAGAAAAAGTTGCAGTTGCGCATGGCTACAGTAAAGGCATGATTTGTGGTTTAGCCCATGCCTGCACCAACCATCTTCCTCCATGAAGCAGTGCTGGCCCCGTCTACACCGGACGGCGGTCAGCAGCCCGTTAAGAATGATCCGGTCATCCGGTTCAACCAACATTTGGACCCTCTATACAGGCAGATTGCTAGCCATAATCACATGAAGATCACATACAGGAGAACTGGCTCTATTTATGACCTTTGCGCAATGCTAAAGACTCAATAGATCTCAACAGAGCTCCAGGGGTATACTCCATTCCCATCAGGGACAATAGATTCCAAAGAGACTTAGTTTATATTGGTTCTACCATGCGCTCAACACAAAAATGGTTATGCAAGCATCAATTGGATATTAAAAATAACAGGCACGCCTTGACGGCGCACGTTACCGTCCCTGAAATTTGGGCAGACTTCCCGAACACCAAATTAATCAGACAGGCATTTCAAATTGATCACATCCATCACCTGGAGGCCTGGGAGATCTATAAAGCCAATGTTGGAGGCATCTGTATCAACTTCTGTATCAAGGGCATCTGTATCTGTATCAACAAGACAGAGAGACGATCGCGCAGGTGTGGAGATACCTATTCAAGAAATTTGGATGGGGACAAGCGGAGGGGTGAAACATAATACGTGCAATATTTACAACTCGGGCGACATTGTTCTAACAGTCAAGGGGAGACACCGCTTAGTCAGCACCTGAAGAAGACCTCAGTGGAGGACAAAAATGTTAGTGGATATTGTAACAAACACAACACTGATATATAAAGGTTTTTTGTGGATTGTTACTTCTGAAATATTATGATTTTCAGAATTATATTGTAATAAATGTTCTTTCCTTTGTCAAACTTTCATAATCATTTGAAAATTAAAGGAATTAATTCATTGTTTGATCTCTTAATTTTCTTATTTGTTTCCTTGATATTTTATTCAGTATTTTATTCAATATTTATTAACTGTTAAGTTTGAAGTTAAAACATTTCATCTGAACTGTCTTCTCATAATAATAATTTTTTTCTTATGCTCATAGTTTAGNACTTTGGAAAATGGTGGAAATATCTTCAACTGAAATCATCATTTTATTTATCTTATGTGAGTATTTTATATGAAAATACTGTAAACTACTTAAAATAAATTATAAATAATCATTTATTTTAGACTAGTAGTCGGGCTGCCCCCTGCTGGGCATTCTAAATAATAAATTCATATCAATGGGGAATGTTTTCCCCTTCCCACGGGGGGTAATCCTTAACCTTCTCCCCCCACGGAAAAGGCGTTCTATCAGCAGCGGTGTCATTCCATAGTATAAATAATAAATTCATATCAATAATAAATTCCTATTACAAATAATAATCATTTATTGTTAATTTAAAATCATTGCTAGGGTGCCCCTAGTGGGCATTTTAGGCATACCATTACAGATATATTGACACGTGATCAATGGCTTATATTATTAGATAAAGTTTGTTATCAGCAATTATAAATATAGTCAAAGATGGTTAATTTGAACCATTTCCTTTAAAACTCATATTTAAGGGACAGTTGAAAGTGGATTCTTCAATTAACTGCCCATTCATACCTGTTCATTCCTACAGATGGCCCATTAACCAGGTCAAGAAGGTCAGCATTATTTAAACTTTACCCACTGTTAAAGATGCATTGATTAATTCAGTTGAGCTAGCATAGTGGTTAGGTCATCCTTATACAGGTATCTTCTGATTCATGAAAGTTTGCTTTATCGTTTCACTTTTATGAAAGACATATTAGTTTCTGTTTATGATAACCAAAAGAAATCCAAAGAGGACTTTCACTTTTACAAAAAAACAGCAAAAGCAAACATAGCTTTTAGTGCTTGTTTTTCAGTGAGTCATTTTAGAGGCATTGTGCGCTTTGAGTTTCAGACAGTGAGAGATGTCTCCAAGCTCCTTCCCTGAGAACTACATTCTGCATCAAGATACTTAGCAAGTGAGCATTTATGCTTTGTCTATTTATTAGGTATATCAACAGCTAGGGAAAGATGACCCAAATAAGGGATGGGTAACCTATGGCATCTCTATTTTTCATAACCTTTAAAAGGGAAACAGGGTATGATTGAAATGTTTAAATTTAGCACTAGATAACCAATATCTAGAACAGCAAAATTAATACATTGTAATTCAGTCACTAAAAGATATTGAGAATTGGGATATTGATAAGCTCAATAAATTAGTGTAGAGATAGTTGCATTGTTATAGGTTGAAAGGAAGAAGCTGGAATGATTCTGGGATTTGTGCCAAATTTATGCAAATTTTTTAATTATTACCATAGACAGACTTTCTTTACATATGTCGTGTGGCTAGGAAATAATGAGACTGTAATTGTCTGCATGCAACAGTCACATGTGGGCCAAAGTGGGTGGGCGGGTGGGTAAATGACCTTGAACATGTTAGAACAAGCACAGCGAGTCTCAACTTGGTAATGCTATTAGATTGCTGTGCCTGCTGCAAGTGGACATGCTGTTAGTGTGCATTGGAAAAATGGCTAGCTTGAAAGAGGAGCAGTGTATCAACCTGAAATTTTTGGTGAAATTGAAAAAACTGCCATTGAATCTTTCCATCTGCTACATGAAGCATACAGAGACGCATGTGTTTGTCGTGCATGTGCGTTTGAATGGCACAGAAGATTTTCTGATGGTCAAGAGGATGTGAAAGATGATGAACATTCTGGACAGTTTAGCATATTAAAAACTAAGGAGAACATATGAAAAGTAGAACAAATTGCAAACAATACTACTACAAAGAAGTTCTAGAATCTTGTGGGAAATGGTCAGAAGAAAGCGGCAGCACTTGTGGCAAAATGGTTTCATCCTCCATCAGGACAACACACCAGCCCATTTTGCTCTATCAGTGAAGCAGTTTTTGGCGAAGAAGGGAGTCACACTATTTGAATACTCACCTTACTTGCCTGACCTAGCTCCATGTGACTTTTACCTTTTCCCTAAAATCAAGTCTGCTTTGAAGGGACATTGTTTTCATTCCGTTTCTGCTGTCAAGAAAAAACAATGGAGCTTCTGTGTAGCCATACAGATGATAACCTGCAATGCTATTATGATCAGTGGAAGTTGCAAATGCAGCAGTGTGTGGAAGCAGAAGGATCATACATTGAAGGGAAGTATACTACTCAAGATTTAAAGTTCCAGCTTCAGTCTCGTTATTTTCTAGCCACATCTTGTATTTTAACATAAACAATAAAAGGTTGATTTTACATTTGTATTTTTAGTTCTCTACACATTTCAAAACAACTTTGATATAAAAAATATTTTCATGAGTGTCTGCAATGTTAAATATAGTCTTTGATATTTTTTAAGAAAAATTTATTTTCTATGTTTACAGCCAAGTTTATTAACCATGTGAAAAGCAAGTAATGAAACTAGCCATCTTATTGATAATGACTAATTTTTTACAGCACATAATTTTGTGTGTAGTGATTATTGTTAAGGGTAGGATTTTTAATGGTTAGGATCATTGTTTGGAAGTTATTTTGTACACATCTTTGTTCAAAAAGAAACATTCCTGAAAAAGTAGCCACTGTTTAGAGATGCCATTATATTGGAGGCTCAACTTATACAGGTGCATCCCTTTTATGAATGTTCAACTTACAAACAATTTGACTGTATTAATTTGTATGCCTTTATGTCCTTATTTTATACAGTTTGTTATATAAATGTCTACTAGGATAGATCTTATTAATAAGACTTATTGTACTGGTGTTCAGTTTCTGCACTTGAGAAAAACTTATTCAGAGAAAACAATCTTTAATGTTCACCTAGATTGTTTTCTTTGAATAAGTTTTTCTCAATTGCAGAAACCAAATACCAGTACAATAAGTCCTATTAATAAGATCTATCATAGTAGACATTTATATAATAAATTTTGACTGTATGTTTGAATCAATGTGAAATTTAATTTCACATTGTTCTGAAGTTCTCTTATTGCTCATTGGGTGGCATTGAAGTCAGTATTTGGCCAGTAATAAATAAATTTTTAATAAGTAATTAAGGTGGGTTTATTTCTATTGTGTATCATCATTTTTCATTTTTGTGTGATTTCTGAGGTGGTGTTGAAATTGTTAATATTAGAGTATTTGCATTTTTCACTATTATTTGCAATTTTTATAAACTTTTATTATTAGTGCTTCAAAAATACATCCTAAATTTAATAATAAATCTAGCAATGGTGATAAATTGAAGAAGTGTTGCTCTATTATCATGGAACATGAACTAGACTTTATAAAACTAAGGGCATTAGATGATGGAAAAAATGCATTTGAAACACTTGATACTAAGTGGTAGTGAGCAGATAAAAAGCATAATGTATTCTGTTAAGTGCATTGAAGGATCAAATACTAACAATAAGTGATTATTCTATATACAAATGTACTTTCTAAATTCGTTTTTGACTTATGAAACCTCAGGAACCCAATCTGTTCATAAGTAGGGAAGAACCTGTATGTATATATAATTATTTATAAATATATATATATATATATATATATATATAAATTAGCCCAACTAAACTAAATTTTTTTTCTTGTTTAGGCATATTGTTATGCAGGAGAAAATCTATTACAACAAGAAAAATGTGGTGAAGCTATTAGAGCTTTAAACGAAAGTGAAAAATGTAAGTTAATTCATTTTTTCTATTATTCCACTTAAGTATGTTGTAATAACTGTTTGATTTTCTTAGTGTCTGTTTTATTTTACAGTAATTAATCAGTTTTTTATTCATAAATGAAATTTGTGAATATTAAATGATAGGAAATATGTTGCTTGTAACTCAGTAGAAAATTTTACTGAGTTACAAGCCCATGTAAAATAGCTTGGATGTAATGATTTTTGTTAAAGATGATTTTGCAAGCAAGACATTGATAGTTTTTGTGGTTTTATTAGTGACATTCCAATCTTCTATCTCTTAAATAAATGCAATTGTGAGACATTAAACATTTATTAATAAAAACATAAAAACATTTATTACTTTAGTTCTTATTTACTTATTGTAAATAATAATTACAGTTTAATTATTTTTGTTAAAAGTTGGTTAACTTTGTTTTTAAGTTGTTTACAGTATGTGTGCCATGGACCTTTACAATTGACATACTGTACTTTAGATTCTTGCACTCACTTGTACAATTTAGTCTGTTATAGGATGTTACTTATACAATATAGGATGGACTTTTGTAAACTAAACTTTTTATAATCACAGATTTTGTTTATTATAAACAGATGACTGAAGATTAACAGGTTAAAACAGAATTTTTTTTTTCAAATTCTAAATTTAGTTACATGTTATTGTAAAATTCCAAGAACTATATTTTATAATAAACTTCCTGAAGCCTGGTACATTGATACTCAACCAAATGATCGCCTTTATTAATCAGCCTATGAATTTGCTATTATGAATGATTAGATAATGTCTAATTATTAATAATAGTAAATTTATAGCCCAATTAATTAAGGTGATCGTTTAGTTGAACTATATTTTGATACTTAAGAAATTTAGCAGATGGTTACAATCCATGATTTGATAGTGATATGTTAACTACAAATGAGATAATAACTAGGAATTAGTTTTGTTGTTGATATGTTAAATAAATAAGTGAAAAAGAGAAAGAAAAAGTTTCAAATATTTTTGAGTTTCACATATCTAGAAAAATCTGAATTTCTTAATTTATATAATTTTTTTTTATTTTATAATTCTAGATATATACTATTTACATTTTATATTAATTTAAATATATTTTTATATAAATACAAAATATTAAATTTATATTTAAAGATCAATCTGAAGTGAAAATATTAAGTAAAGAATATTCACAAACTAAAGGACCAGGAATAGGTGCAAAACCAGAACAGCATTTATTCTTTCGTAAATTGGGATCAATTGTAAAACTTACACTTGATAAATGTGAAAGAGAAAATGGATTTATGTAAGTAGAAGTTTTCTTTCAGTTTTTATTTAATATAAATGATTTTTTTAGTAAATTTTTGTTTAAATAAAAATAAAATTTAATGTTAACATCTTAACTTTAAATATTTTAAAATTAAATCTGCTTTCAGATTAAGTTTCAGATAAATTTGTCAAATGCATTTAAAAAACATAGCACTATAGTTGGTGCTCTATTAAATATATTAAACATTAACATCAAGAATATATTTACAAAAGTATAGTATTGAATAAAAAAAATTTAAAAGCTTAATTTAGAGTTTTCTTGAACAAAATGTTATGCAAAACGATACGTAATAGGCAAGTTTTTATGATTATAACAATTTTATTTGTAAACAAATAAGGAAATTGTACTGGTGTTCAGTTTCTGCACTTGAGAAAAACTTATTCAGAGAAAACAATCTTTAATGTTCACCTAGATTGTTTTCTTTGAATAAGTTTTTCTCAATTGCAGAAACCAAATACCAGTACAATAAGTCCTATTAATAAGATCTATCATAGTAGACATTTATATAATAAATTTTGACTGTATGTTTGAATCAATGTGAAATTTAATTTCACATTGTTCTGAAGTTCTCTTATTGCTCATTGGGTGGCATTGAAGTCAGTATTTGGCCAGTAATAAATAAATTTTTAATAAGTAATTAAGGTGGGTTTATTTCTATTGTGTATCATCATTTTTCATTTTTGTGTGATTTCTGAGGTGGTGTTGAAATTGTTAATATTAGAGTATTTGCATTTTTCACTATTATTTGCAATTTTTATAAACTTTTATTATTAGTGCTTCAAAAATACATCCTAAATTTAATAATAAATCTAGCAATGGTGATAAATTGAAGAAGTGTTGCTCTATTATCATGGAACATGAACTAGACTTTATAAAACTAAGGGCATTAGATGATGGAAAAAATGCATTTGAAACACTTGATACTAAGTGGTAGTGAGCAGATAAAAAGCATAATGTATTCTGTTAAGTGCATTGAAGGATCAAATACTAACAATAAGTGATTATTCTATATACAAATGTACTTTCTAAATTCGTTTTTGACTTATGAAACCTCAGGAACCCAATCTGTTCATAAGTAGGGAAGAACCTGTATGTATATATAATTATTTATAAATATATATATATATATATATATATATATACAAAAAGTTATGCATTATGGAACATTTTTGGTGTAATTATAATTTGCATCACCGCCTGTAGAGACTGTTTCTGAAGGTATGAAAAGGACAGAAGGTAAAGCATTTCTCCAAAATGAAGAGTTAATGCTTCAAAATATTGTAATATTTTGAAGCATTAACTCTTTCACTCTTATTTTAATATTTTGTTTATATACATAAAAAGAAGTATGTTGGAGCTAAGTCCAGTGAATGAAAATTGGGAAACAAGTGGCATTGAGTTCTTGGCCAAAAATTCTCTGTTGTTAGCATATATAGGTGGACATGTTGTCATGATGCTATTCTGTTAAGTAGGCAGTCTTCTTCTTCACTGCTTCATGAAGGCTTTTCATCATCTCCTGATGGTATCCCTTATTTACTGTCTTCCTTTCTGAAAGAAATTCATGGTGAATGACACTTTCAGAATCAAACAAAACAGTGAGCAAGACATTCAATCAAACTTGTTGCAGTGAAGATTTTCCTACCCGTTGTGATGACTGAATACTTTGTTTCCATGTTGTACCCATAGACCCATATCTTGCATCAGACCTAGCCCATCCCAGAAGCACTTCACTCTCTTGCATTTACTGAAAGAAAATTGCAAAATGCAATTAACATGTATTTACACAAATGAACATAACATGACAACAAATGAAGATAGAACAAACTGCTCTCAGCACATAGTACAAAAGACTTACCACTAGGGAGCTGTGCAAATTGCATTCGGATTCAATTATCAGTTGGTGCATAATTTAAAACATACAAGAACTTTCTGGCAGGACAGATCTCTTATACTTGAAAAAATGATAACAATTAAAGAGCGTGAAAGTTATTTTGTGGGATCTAGCTTTGATTCCAGTTTGGATCCTCAAACTGGAATCAGGAACTTTTCTGTGGTTATTCTGATCCTGATATGTTGAGTTTCATCCTTCTCCACCAAACTGATCCATTATGGGGTGACAAACCTGTGATGTGCATACAAAAAAGTGTCCTGATGTTTGTAGGTGAGAAGAGTAAAAACAGTACTGTATTAAAAAAATAAATTGTTTCTATTTAAATTATTAAATGTGCCATAGTTTTGATTAAATTACAAGTTTATTTAAATCTTGTAATTTTTATTTTTATAGATTTCATCAGAAAGTACCAAAAGATCCTCCTGAGTTAGAACTTAAAGCTACTTATGGTCTAGCTAGTCCTGAAGAATTTGCTTTGCCATCTATTAATCCAATGTGGAATCCTACAATTTATGCAGCATTTGATATGCCTCGTACCAATCCTTTTGATCCTGCAAATTCTGTAAGTTAAATATCAATTACTTTTAAAATTAATACTGTATAACTACTATAATTATAATGTCCTATATTAAGTTATACCTTTTCCTGATTAGTATAATTTGAATAATGTTTTCTTATTTATAATTGTTCTGTGTGACAAGAAATAAAAGACAATAATACTTCTACTAAAGAATATAAGAACAATTTGTTTGTCAGCAGAATACAATGGAACCTTGCTTATGAGCATAATTCATTCTAGAATCTTACTCATAATGCGAAACACTTGTTAAGCAAAATAATTTTTCCCATATAAATTAATGTAAAATACGATAAGGCATTCCATGCCGAAAAAATACTCAAATAGTTTATTCAAAGAAAATTATACAATATACATTGTTAAGGAGCATGAATCTTCTTTATCTTTTGTTCTAGCACGGAATGAACCAACCTGGAATGCGAATTCAATTTGCAGAAAATAAAAAAAATCACAGATAATATGTCTGATGAACATGCCAATGATATGCCAAATTCTGAGCTATCTAAAGGCTATAATTAAATATTAGAAATTAATTAATTTGACTAGAGGTAGGTTTAACAAGATGAACAAAAAAGGAAATGTTAGTTAAGGTACAAGGTTCAAGCATCCTTACTACACCCAATATGTTTAAAGCTATACATCGACCAAAGCCGAATATTATCGGGCTAGAAATGGCTATAATACTAATAATTTAATAGACAATTTAGCATTAGAGTTAGATGTTAGGTGCCATCTCTTGATAAATTTAATAATTATAAATTAATTAAATAATTTAAATAATAATTTTAGAATTACTGGAAGAAAAGAATCGGCCTGAAATGGGACTCAAACCTGCAACTCCTGCTTACCGTGCAGATGCGCTGCCAATTATGATACCCAGACCTTTGGTCCGATATCCTCTTCCAGCATATAAACTAATGATATAACCATTGACAGTTATTACAATGCCGGCTGGGGACGCATTCAGTACCCATGACGTGCAAGCAACTTCCAAGGCACTCGACCGGCCATCGCAAACCGTGGCAAGATGGCAGAGTTTGCGATGGCATTAGAGGGGCACCTAATGCCTAACTCTAATGCCAAATTGTCTATTAAATTATTAGTATTATAGCCATTTCTAGCCCAATAATATTCGGCTTTGGTTGATGTATAGGTACAAAGTTTGTTCAACACTGAATGAAAGACAGTGTGAAATTGTATTCATAAACAGTTGTCTTTCTTGAGAACTGATCTGGTCCAATTTCACCTGGTAACAGAGAAAGACCAATCTGGGACTGAGAAAGGGGATTAATAACCAATAAAGTGATGATTTGCAAGACAAAAAGATATTTAAGCCCAGGCCCCAAGGATACTTGGTTCTTTGTCATGGCATCCCACGAGGCTATGTCCCTCGCTGGGGTGCTTCCTGCAAGGCTTCCATTTTTGTCCTTTGCTGATATATTCTCCGAAAGTTATAGACCTTCATGAGAAACTTCAGACATTCCAATCTGCATTCACTGGACATTGTTTCCTGTTTGAGAACTGGAACTTTGAATACAACATCTGATCAGCAATAGGAAACTGTCCTTGTTGGTGGACTTTCTTCTTCTTCTTCTTCTTCTTCTTCTTTTTCTTGGAAGACTACGTGCCAAAGTATACAAGGACTTCAACTCTTTGCGACTGTAGAACTTTTTGTAAGTTAAATTGTCTAATAAATGGGTTGTGTTGTTTGTAAACAAGGCATCGATCGCTGACTCAATCGCTCCTACATGTCGTTGACTGTTACCACTCAGCAGTCCTGAGGCAATGGAGACAATAATGATATCATGTATAATCATTATTTTTTTGTTTTGAAATTTCCCACTTCGGCCCCCTTACAGCAGCGTAACTGCCTACCTCTAGTCAAATTAATTAATTTCTAATATTTAATTATAGCCTTTACATATCCCAAGAATTTGGCATATCGTTTACCGTGTTTATTATATAATGGGCTATGGTTGTTGATGTTTATACGCAATGTGTGTGAACACAAGTTTGGAAAAATGTGTGATCACAAGAGACACTCCTCGGGACTGCTGAGTGGTAACAGTCAACGACACTAAGATGCTAGCAGAACGAGTGCTAAACAATGACTGATGGAGCATACAATCCAGGACTTCCCCTCTCCTGTCACTCGTTATGTGAAATGTTGCTCATTAAGAGAGTCATTTTTTTACAATTTGTTTTGCTTGTTATGCGAGGTGCTCATTAAGCAAGGTTCCACTGTAATTAATTTTCAGTTTTTTGGGATCAGATAAATCAGTTTACTTGCCATTTTTTTTATTTCTGAATAAGAATAAAAAATAAAGAAAAAACAAATTGTTGTTATACATCACTATGCATCTTATGAATTCTTGATCTCTAGTTGTCAAATTAATTGGTCAAATCCTCCTTTTTTCACATCAATAAAGCTTTATTACTGTTTTGATGTTGATTCAGCGTGCATATAAATTTAAAATTACTACCATAAACATTCATTATGGTTGTTAACTGATAAATTGTATTGCTATCTTCTAATCACTTTAATCCTATTTTTAGGTTGATTTTTCTCAAAGCAAATAGTCCTGGTTAGTTGACAAATGATTTTATTCTGGCATACTTTAAATAATTTTACAACAAATGCATTTCAGGCTGATGTAGTGTTTTAGCCCTCTTCAGTGATATTTGAGACTTTGTTTTCTGCTCCTGTATGGAGGCAGAAAACAAATTAATACTTATGCTCATTCTATAATATGAATAAAATATTTTACTAATATATAATTTAAAAAATATAGTATCTTATTTAAAGGTACTATATTTTTATAAGTACTGTATAATACATATGATGTGATAATTTTCCACTTTATTTATATTCCATGTTTTTGAAGTTGTGCACTGGAGGTCTAAATTTTTTGTATTCCCTCATATCACTGAGGGAATACAAAAACACTTCATAAGCCTGAAATGCATTTGTTGTAAAATTGTTTAAAGTATTCCACAATAAAATCATTTGTCATCTAACCAGGACTGTTTGCTGTGAGAAAAATCAATCTAATAATAGGATTAAAGTGATTAGAAGATAGCAATATTAATACAGCACCCATACAAATAAGATGACAAATTGTAATCGTCTGTCTTCATAAAAACAATCCTCTAAACAAAGTGTTAATTATAAATACAACACACCAACCTTATTATTCTTTGCAGTTATTTTGGAACATAACAAACGTTTTTGGTCCATCCTATACCTTCTTCAGGCAGAGTTCTAGAAAGAAATTTTTCTGGTGTTCCATTCAGCTTCGATGTATTCTAATTTTGAACGTTTCTAAATTCAAAAATAGAAACATTTGAAATTAGAATACATCAGATCTGAATGGAACATTAGAAAGATTTTTTCTAGAACTCTGCCTGAAGAAGGTCTAGGATGGACCAAAAATGCCTGTCTTTATTTATGATTTCATTTTTTTACTTTGATCAGGATAAATATTTACAATTGTTATTCAATGAATCATATGTACCATTTAAAACTTTCAGTTTTTTAAATATCTCTTGTCATAACCATAATTTCTTTTATAGTATAAGTTGCATTTAACTAAATTATGTTTAACAGAATAGTTGATATTGTGTTTGTTTAAAACACTCATCAGCAGGGATTGGAAATTATAACTTGTGCACAAAATACAAAATTATATTTTGTATTTTGTGCTGAGAATGTCTTAAAGGTGCTAAATCAATGAATTGAGGTACCTTGTTGCAAACAGTTTTGTATATTTTGGATCTCTCAACATATTCTACATAAATGCAAATATTTTTGAATAAAACTGATAGATGGTGCTCGATATGCACTGTTTAAGAGTGAGAGTAATGGAAACTGAAAAAATGACTGATTTCACAAAAATTGTTAAGCAGTTATTGTGCTGAGCTTAAATTGAATATATACTTGATGATCCAAATGTCAAAAACCACATATGGTGCATTATTGTGACAGACTGATTAATGTAAGCAAGTATAGTCAAATAACGCAGCATCACTAATCAAATAAACATCAAGAGAAATTCAAGAAGTGAAATAATAGTGTGATGTTGAAAGTATGGCAGCAGATGACAAAACTCAGTTTTGCCTGAGATGCAAGTTACAATTGAGCTAGCATGGTTGTGTATGAGCAATGCATTGAGAAAAAGTGTTGTAAATCGAGATAGAATATTTGGAAAAGAAATGAATGTGCACAACAATTATTAATGCAGAAAAGCAACTTAAGAGAGAAGCTCACAAAGATGTGAAAAATATTTCATGTCAATAATGTGAAAATAAGTCAAAAGAATTGCTGTTTTAAGTTTAGAATTTGTCAAATTTAATAAATGAAAAGGTTTTTAAGTTGTTAGAAAACCTGTAACAATGACATTTATTATCTAACAATTTTTTAAAAAATTACATAATGTTGTAAGATAAACCAGTACTAAAAACTTATTCAGATTTTAATATTTTTGGGTGTTAGAGTTTTGACATTCTTGAATATTTCTGCTGATTTTTTTTATTGATCAGGAATAATATGAATTTATTTTCTAAAACAAACTAATAAAATTCCTTATGATTATATTAATATAACAATTTTAAGTTTTCATCCAAATCAACTGAATTTTTAATACTTTACTTTCAGAAGGCTGCAACTAAAGCTGAGGGAGATTTACCCCCAGTTAAAGAAGCTAATGTACATCAGTCAAACAAAGATCCAAAAAATAATAGTGGATGTGTCATTCAGTAAAAGAATATAAATTATCTTGTTAAAAAATAAATAAATAAACGTTCTATTTATATGTATTCAAAAGAAAGATATTCCATACTTTTGCTACATGAGAAATCAAAAGCAAATGCCAATAATTTTATATTATAAAATAATGCATACATTTA
The DNA here is from genome assembly GCF_000671375.1 of Centruroides sculpturatus. Taxonomy (NCBI): domain Eukaryota; kingdom Metazoa; phylum Arthropoda; class Arachnida; order Scorpiones; family Buthidae; genus Centruroides; species Centruroides sculpturatus. The sequence goes on along the minus strand of NW_019385163.1, from coordinate 60,902 downwards.
GTGATAACATTATCTGTGAAATAAGAATTTCAAATTAATATTTCAAAAACAAGTTTTAAAAAAATTGTTCTATATGATATGTTTATAATGATTTATTGATTTATTATATTGCTATTAATTCATAATTAATATATTAATATATGATATTCATGAAATTTAATGAAATCATATCAACTTGTTTTTCCCCAGAAGTGAAGTGTATATGTACTGAAAAAATTGTTAAACGATCTGTGATTAAGAGTTTTAAATATAAGAGAAAGAAAAGGTTCATTGCAAATATTTGAATGTAAATTAATATTATCTCAAATTGTTCCGTATAGTTGAATTTGTGTAGTATTGTCATATTTGTTAAATGATACATAAAATTACATATCTAATTGTTTTATCTCTCATTGCAAAAATGTTACCATGGATAAAATGAAAATGTAAGTAATTTTCAATGTTATTTGAGAAATCATTGAAAAAAATCCACAAAATGCACATTTTATTGAAAATTTATTTAATATAATTGTAATTAAATTTACCATTATGGCTATATACAGTGTATCAGTCATAAAAATTAGGCATTTGAGCAGCGAAAAAGTTTGCAGTATGAGATTATAAAACATTTATTTACAACTTAAAATATTTGTTTTGTCAAAATTAATCAAAACTAAAATTTAAAAATTGATTTAAATATATACATTTTTAATGAATTTCTCAAAAATTTGCTTTAAGTGACTAGATACATCAAAACACTAGGAATGCATTAGTTTATAAAGCTATAGAATTTTGCATTTTATGTACAAGGAGGCCCAAAAGTCAGTTAATGAAGTTATATTTACTTTAATTGTTTTAGGAACAGTTATGTGATAATGATCATAATTTACATGAATCACAAATGACTATATGAAGCTGCTCTAAACCAGTTTAAACTCTTCCTAACATGATCTTAATATATAGCTCAGTTAACTGGTTTTTAGGCCACACTGTAGAGCACAAGAGCTATGTTTATGCGATTAAAAATATTCTGATTATAAGATTTGGATAATCGTATGACTATTTTTAAAATATGTCACATACATGAAAAGCATTACATAAGTATGAAGAGATTTTAATATTCATAAACAATTAACAGCTTTTTAGCATTTTCATTTTGTCTATGCACGAGTCATTATCTCAAATACATGCTTTGTTTGTAAATAGGAAATTATTATAAATATAAATAATTAAATAGTTTAAAAGAATTATGACTGTTTGCCTTGGAAAATGTTAAATTGCAAAAAGAAAAATGCAATTGATGTACGTATTGTATATATCTTAATCAAAAGTAATGCCCGAAAGCTTTCCGAAAAAGTACGTTTAATTGTTAATTAAAACATTTGATCTCTAACTTCTTTTGCATAAATATGATTTGTTATATTTTGCATGAACATTTTAATTCTGTAGACTCGTACTTTGTAGTTACATTTAAGTGTTATGGTCCTTGAAATTTAAACTGTATTATAAATTTCTCTTTTTCTACTAGGAAATTCCAAAATTTGATAAAAATTTTTGTACTAATAGATTCAAGTTTTGAAGTTTATTATTCTTATTATTATAAAATTTGTACTCAAATGTACAGATTTACTGTTTTATTTATGTTGTAAAATATATGACTTCTGTATAACTATAACAAAATTTGCATAATTTATGAAATTTTGTACTTGTATTTCACAAATTTATTTTATAATTATTAATAAATTAAATATTCATTTGGATAAAGTGAAAAAAATAGGAATTTTAAGTAGATTTTAGAAAACTTTGGGACCATCTAATAGTTGAAGTAAGTAATTTTTGTGCATTATTTATCTAGAAATTTATTATGAAGTTTTATATAATTAGCAAAATATAATTGAAAGTTTATTTGTTTTAAATTACTTTATGATAATCTAGTTTTATTTATTTTTAATTTTTAAATAAAACTTTAATGATTCAAAAATTGAATTTTTCTTCCTGAATTTTAGAGAAAACATTTAAATTTTGAATGCAACGAAAATTTACTTTAGTTTTAGATCTGCAGAATAGTTGCGCAATTGATATCATTATGCCACCGTAAGAGGTCCAAGCTTGAATTTATTTTGGAATCTTATAATTCACCATGGATAGTTGAGTTGAGATGAGGTCCTTATATTTCAGGTTTTGAGTCTGGGTCGGTTTAGAAATTTTAAGCACGAGTTGATCTATGTATCTCAGGCTATCTTCCACAATCTCATCATCCCATTGTGATTCTGTGAAACCCAGTGGTTATTGTAGAAGATTTACTTAATAGCCTACTCATAAGTCATTTGTCTCAAGTGGCATCTGGTATTGAAAGTAAGCATTTCCAGGGTTTGTTTGACATCGACACCACTGTATTTTTTTTTAATTCTCCGTCCTTTGGGCACTAAGAAGGCCATTTCAGCAATCCCATTATGGATTCGGCTAGACCTTCAATGGAGTGGGGGATTTATTTGTATTAATTGTTAATTTAAAAAATATTCCGTATTTGTATATACTATTTAATACGTAGAAAATAAAGAACACAATTTTTATATATAAATAAAACGATATTACTGACGACCATAAAACGAATATACATTGCCGAAATTAAAATTTTGTCTAGTTTTAAGTGCCTTGAGTTACGGGACGGAAATAATGAAAATACGTCGTTTCGTTATAAAAACGAGGGCCAACTCCGAGATCGAAGAGCTGTAAAATTGTGCAAGGAAGATGGATGGCCACGTAAAGGTAATCCAGTAAGAAGACCGAAGTGTCCAAGTATCGAAGAGGTGATAACCAAAAGTACGCTTTAACTGCGTATATCAGTAGTGGATAACACAAACAAACGTTGTTGAAGAATCCAAAAAGCCAAATTATTTTCCAGATGATTTTCAAGAAACCCATTTTCGAACTCGTTCTCTTCTTCTATTTTTGCTAACTTTTGTTAACGATTATTTGCAATAAACACAAAGAATTATATTGTTACTTAAAAAAATGTTAAAGATTTAAACAACAGTTTACTTTTCTTCCTTTTTCTGAGATAATTTATCCAACATAAAGATTTTAAAATTAATATTATGAAAGAAAACAAGATACATAATCAGCAAATACTGTGTATAATTTTACGTCATAATCAACATTTTATAAAATTTTGCATTCTCTTACTCCACTGGAAAATACCATTTGTATTGTCATAAATTTAATCGAATGAGTTCAACAAAATTAAATTTTCTTGAAGGAATGGATATGTTTTGTATGCCTGAAAATTTTTTTTACAAAGGGTTCTTAATAAATAAAAAATTATCTTCTTAATATGCAGCAAAATCTTCCGCTAATATCTTTAACCAAACGGAACCATTTTTGATTTCGTGAAGGATTTGAGTGATTGGTTTGATTAAATACGCATCACGTAAAAACACCCCCCATGCCGACAGCCTGTTGTTGACGTACCGATTGTATAGTGTTAGTTTTCGCGACGGTGAAGATATAGATAGACGTGTTTCCGAAGAACATGTACCCACCAGTAAGTGAGTGCATAAAACTACTGAACACTAGTTGTTAACATCACGAGTTTGCTTGGAGTTGAGAGAGGTACTAAGCCATGCATTGTTCTTCTGACTTTGGGAAGAAAAGCAGAAGAATATTCCTGTCGTAGGTTTAACAGACGAAAATGTTCGCATTCCTGCGCAAGAAAGCGCGCTGTTACAAACTTTCCGCGACACGGAACAAACGAATCCAGTTTCGCGGGTGGAGATTACAAAGCGTAATGTGTTGAAAACTATAAAACGATCGTTTCGGCAAATTCATTTTAAACGATACCACAGCACCATAATAGCACCAACGATAACAGGGCACCATAGTTATATGGTGCCGTGTCACCTAAAAATATAATTTTTTGATATTTGCAACTATAGTAAAAAAAAGATTTATGTTTTTGATATTTATTTTATATATTTAAATACAATTTAACAAAGAAAAATCAACTAAATATTATGTATAAAATAAACAAAAACAAAAAAACAATATACACTTAGGAAAAAAATAATAATGGTAAATAAATAGTACAAAAACTAGAAATTGTAGAAAAAATAGAAATTAGTGACTTTTTTGGTACTGGAGTTTGTCTGCTAATTCTTCGATTGCAGGTTTATACTTAGTGCACTTCAAACGTCAAAGCTTCAAAGGCTAAGCAAGCGCTACTAACTTCATCTGTTAGCCGGTTTGTTTTGTTCGTTTTAATATTATTTAATGCTTAGAACAAAGTCTCACAAAAATATGTTGATGGAAAAATGGTTAGCAAAGCCATTGCTAGATTTTTTATATCGCTAAAAGTGTCAGGTATTCTGTTCCATGCACTCAAAATTTCTTGTTCGTAGTTGCACTCTTCTTCATTATTCAAACGATTTCGTTCTAGATTTTCAAGTTTCGATCTTAAGTCGAGAAACACACAAGTCCAAATGCTATTTTGAAAATCTGTAAGTTGAATCTCTAAATTATCAGTTTGCATCCATTGGAAATCTTTTAATTCCAAAGAACTGTAAACAACTACAACTGGATACTTAATTATATTAATGGTCTGTTCTAGGGTCCTAAATTGGTTGAATCTTTCGTTGAACTCTTCAATTAACGAGTTTACTATATTCTGGTACATAAGTATGGACTCCATTGCACTCGTTTTATTGGTTCGTAATATCTCGCTTAAAAATTTTAAGTTTACTTTCAAAAGATTTGATATATTCAAACATAACATCAATACTTTTGCCAAAACCTTGAAATTTTAAGTACAGTTCATTCATATGAACGAAGAGATCTGTAAAAAACATTAAATTGTTGACCCATTTATGATCATTGATCTGAGGAAAGTTTGCCAGATCCTTATTCTTAAATACTTTAATTTCTTCAAAGCACTCCAGAAATCGCTCAAATACTGTACCTCGACTCGCCATCTCACATTATTGAACATCAGTAGTCCACTGTAGGATGAATCAACTTCCTGTAAAAGTGCAGAAAATTCTCGTTTGTGAAGGGGTCTAGCAGCTATAAAATTCACAATTTTTATTATAACTGACATTAAATCATTCAATTCTGAAAATCCCGATTTGGCACACATCTCCTGATGGATAATGCAATGGAAAGGTATAAGTGGATGTCTAACAGCTTCCATAAACAATTTTACGAATCCTACATTTTTTCCCACCATATTTGCTGCCCCATCTGTCGTAACTGACACAATTTTAGAGATATCAATATTTAAGTCATTAAATGTTTTTACAACCTTACATATTTCATTTCCTGATGTACTTATTGGCACTGATTCTAATTTTATCAACTCTTCTCTCATTGTGAGACCATCAGAATATCTAGCAATAATGGCCAACCGCGCATTTGATGTGATATCAGTAGTTTCATCAAGGGAAATCGAAAAATATTTACAACTATTTGTCTTTTTTTAATTGATGTTGTACGTTTTTGTTAAGATCCATTATTCGGTCTTTGATAGTATTTCTAGTTAGTGGTAACTCAGAAATTCTTTTAATAATATCATCTTTATTTTTCATATCGTGAAATAGAGCTGGTGCACATCTTAAAAATGTTTCTTTAATAAATTCTCCATCACTGAGAGCTTTCCATGCTGAGCTATGGAGTGAGCAATACAGTAACTTGCTGATGTTAAATTTGTACAGCATTTACAAATTTAATGATGGAATTTGATTGACTTCTATAGAGATGTAGCTGCCTAGAAATGTATTCCTTCCTTTCATCGATATTTCTTTTCAAGAGCTGACTATGATTTGTTTCAAAATGTCTCTGTACATTCCACGTTCTGCTTACTGCCGTTTCATTACACAGTATGCACAATGATCTATTGTTTCTGTCGATAATTCCGTACAGCTCCGTCCATGTGTCTTCAAAAGGCCGGCTACTGCTACTCCCACTTCCTTTATCATTCAATCTTGCCTTTTTATTTTTTGATTCTCCATTACAAGGCTGTAAAAATAAATAAATATAAATTACGACTTTTTTATTAAAGGTTGATAGGTTTCTTACCTATTAACTTCCTGCGGTGTTGTTGCACTGACTCCTGATACAAAATAATTTAAAGATGTTTGTAGAACCAACAAATATGTATTTTATGTCATATGCAAAATGTCTCAACGAGTACGTTGCACTGTATATCTGGCGCGGACATATGGCGGTAACGTGGAGAAAATTAAAAGAGAAAATAATATGACAAATATTTGAATTATTCAATTTTTCGTCTCTGTCGATGCGTGTCATCCAAAATGAGCTTCCGTGTCACCTCTGACACGCGTGTCAGAGGTTCGCCATCACGGTCCTAGGCTTAACTTAGAGTTTTTTTTTATTTATAGGTGGTAGACGGCGGTCTTCCACCCGCGTTTGTATCTTCTTTCTTTCTCAATTGTCCTATTGATATTTATAAAGTAATACAGGATTATTTTCAAAATAGAAGGATTTATTATATAGAAGGAACTAAGAAACTTGATAAATGGGTGGAAAGGGGCTGTCCGCAAGGTTCCGTTTTGGGCCCACAGTTATGGAATTATACTTTTAATTCTGTACTCCAATGTTTCAGAGAAATGAATATGAAATTTATAGCGTATGTTGACGATCTCGCTGTGATAGTGGCAGGGCCGGATCATCGCATAGACAAATGAGACAAATGTCTAGGGCCCGGTCAAACTGTCTAATTTGAAAAGATTTGTAAATAAGATAGATACTCTTCTGTTGGACAACTGTATAATACTGGTAAAATATTATATTATTTAAATATTAACCAAAAAGGTTAAATTAAACAAGTAAAACGGCAAAACCGTATTTGGGACACGACTATGTCTCGGAGACACTACTAAGCGAAATCACTTTGACGCTCAAAGCGGATCTCTTTCTCGTTCTCCAATCTTCTTTGGTATCGCTGCTTTTGGGCGCGATCGTTTAAACTTCGACAGCCACACCACGAGGTCGTCCACCATGCATTTTCGATGAAATTAACCAATCCAATTTCGAAACTTCTCTCCGTTGCGTGTCGGCCCGGGTTGAATTTTTGTCAATGCCTAACGAAAATTTCTCGTCTTTGAAAAAAATAATCGTGGCTATTGTATCAACCGAAATTATTTTTTTTTTATT
>NW_019385163.1:49698-52634 GCF_000671375.1 Centruroides sculpturatus | reverse complement strand
TATAGTTTCATCCCAAACATACATACTAACTTCATCATTATGAAAATTGTGGAAGCCTTGATTCAATACATACATATTCCGCTTATATTTCTCGGTGTTGGAAGTAAACCTATTATTATCGAAACACAAAATTAAGATATACTTTTTGTTATTTATGAAATATTGTACAACCACCGACTTTCAATATCAAAGATAGATAGATAGAAACACCCTAGATTTCAGACATGATGTCAAACGGCCACATTGCTTCACCATACAGCAACCGGAGCTAAATTTTGCCGTAATATATGCGGTCAAAAATAATTTCAATCTAAGATGGACTTGCACCACTTTCAAAATAAACATATTTTCAATACTGTTAAGAGCTAAAACTTCCATCTCCCAAATACTAGAATCTGAATTTTTTTTTACTATAAATTGTTTATGCATAAAAAGATCATAACAAGTTTTATCTATAACTACCATTATCTCCATTTTTTCAAAAATGGACTTGCCCCACTTTCAAAATAAACGGCTCATATAGTGGCAGCGTGGCGCCGACCTTACCTGTTAAAATTAATAGAAGTGGCGGCGACGTAGCGAAAATACATCTGCGTCCAACGATTATAAATTCTGACTAAGATATTTTAGCTGATTAAGATATTTTAGATACATTATCTGATTCTGACTAAGATATTTTAGCTCATATTCGTTTAAATAATAATCAAGAAAAAAAATGCTTTAGGTTTATAGTTGTAAAAGAGAAAATAATATGACAAATATTTGAATTATTCAATTTTTCGTCTCTGTCGATGCGTGTCACCCAAAATGAGCTTCCGTGTCACCTCTGACGCGTGTCGGAGGTTCGCCATCACGGTCCTAGGCTTAAGAGTGTTTTTTATTTATAGGTGGTAGACGGCGGTCTTCGACCGCGTTTGTNCAACTAAATATTATGTATAAAATAAACAAAAACAAAAAAACAATATACACTTAGGAAAAAAATAATAATGGTAAATAAATAGTACAAAAACTAGAAATTGTAGAAAAAATAGAAATTAGTGACTTTTTTGGTACTGGAGTTTGTCTGCTAATTCTTCGATTGCAGGTTTATACTTAGTGCACTTCAAACGTCAAAGCTTCAAAGGCTAAGCAAGCGCTACTAACTTCATCTGTTAGCCGGTTTGTTTTGTTCGTTTTAATATTATTTAATGCTTAGAACAAAGTCTCACAAAAATATGTTGATGGAAAAATGGTTAGCAAAGCCATTGCTAGATTTTTTATATCGCTAAAAGTGTCAGGTATTCTGTTCCATGCACTCAAAATTTCTTGTTCGTAGTTGCACTCTTCTTCATTATTCAAACGATTTCGTTCTAGATTTTCAAGTTTCGATCTTAAGTCGAGAAACACACGAGTCCAAATGCTATTTTGAAAATCTGTAAGTTGAATCTCTAAATTATCAGTTTGCATCCATTGGAAATCTTTTAATTCCAAAGAACTGTAAACAACTACAACTGGATACTTAATTATATTAATGGTCTGTTCTAGGGTCCTAAATTGGTTGAATCTTTCGTTGAACTCTTCAATTAACGAGTTTACTATATTCTGGTACATAAGTATGGACTCCATTGCACTCGTTTTATTGGTTCGTAATATCTCGCTTAAAAATTTTAAGTTTACTTTCAAAAGATTTGATATATTCAAACATAACATCAATACTTTTGCCAAAACCTTGAAATTTTAAGTACAGTTCATTCATATGAACGAAGAGATCTGTAAAAAACATTAAATTGTTGACCCATTTATGATCATTGATCTGAGGAAAGTTTGCCAGATCCTTATTCTTAAATACTTTAATTTCTTCAAAGCACTCCAGAAATCGCTCAAATACTGTACCTCGACTCGCCATCTCACATTATTGAATATCAGTAGTCCACTGTAGGATGAATCAACTTCCTGTAAAAGTGGAGAAAATTCTCGTTTGTGAAGGGGTCTAGCAGCTATAAAATTCACAATTTTTATTATAACTGACATTAAATCATTCAATTCTGAAAATCCCGATTTGGCACACAACATCTCCTGATGGATAATGCAATGGAAAGGTATAAGTGGATGTCTAACAGCTTCCATAAACAATTTTACGAATCCTACATTTTTTCCCACCATATTTGCTGCCCCATCTGTCGTAACTGACACAATTTTAGAGATATCAATATTTAAGTCATTAAATGTTTTTACAACCTTACATATTTCATTTCCTGATGTACTTATTGGCATTTATTCTAATTTTATCAACTCTTCTCTCATTGTGAGACCATCAGAATATCTAGCAATAATGGCCAACCGAGCATTTGATGTGATATCAGTAGTTTCATCAAGGGAAATCGAAAAATATTTACAACTATTTGTCTTTTTTTAATTGATGTTGTACGTTTTTGTTAAGATCCATTATTCGGTCTTTGATAGTATTTCTACTTAGTGGTAACTCAGAAATTATTTTAATAATATCATCTTTATTTTTCATATCGTGAAATAGAGCTGGTGCACATGTTAAAAATGTTTCTTTAATAAATTCTCCATCACTGAGAGCTACGGTGTTCTGCAGTGTTGTTGCACTGACTCCTGATACAAAATAATTTAAAGATGTTTGTAGAACCAACAAATACGTATTTTATGTGATATGCAAAATGTCTCAACGAGTACTGTTGCACTGTATATCTGGCGCGGACATATGAGCCGTTTATTTTGAAAATGGGGCAAGTCCAATTTTTGTTATTGCGAGATATTTAAAGGTTTGCATTTCAATAAATTTAAAAATATTGGTAAGTATTAATAGATATATTTTTAATATTTTGTGGTACCAGATAATGTAAGTTTATAATCCAATAGTGTTTACAGTGCTGACTAAAAAAAGTAAGAGTTTCATTATAACTAAATGGACTTGCCTCACTTTCAAAATT
>NW_019385163.1:0-46688 GCF_000671375.1 Centruroides sculpturatus | reverse complement strand
TCTTCGCCCTACGCGGGCTTTATTTTGCGGGTGAAGTCGGCCGTCTTCCACCCGCGTTTTTGTCTTCTTTCTTCGCCCTACGCGGGCTTTATTTTGCGGGTGAAGTCGGCCGTCTTCCACCCGCGTTTGTGTCTTCTTGTCTTCGCCCTACGCGGGCTTTATTTTGCTGGTGAAGTCGGCCGTCTTCGACCCGCGTTTGTGTCTTCTTGTCTTCGCCCTACGCGGGCTTTATTTTGCGGGTGAAGTCGGCCGTCTTCGACCCGCGTTTGTGTCTTCTTGTCTTCGCCCTACGCGGGCTTTATTTTGCGGGTGAAGTCGGCCGTCTTCGACCCGCGTTTGTGTCTTCTTGTCTTCGCCCTACGCGGGCTTTATTTTGCGGGTGAAGTCGGCCGTCTTCGACCCGCGTTTGTGTCTTCTTGTCTTCGCCCTACGCGGGCTTTATTTTGCGGGTGAAGTCGGCCGTCTTCGACCCGCGTTTGTGTCTTCTTGTCTTCGCCCTACGCGGGCTTTATTTTGCGGGTGAAGTCGGCCGTCTTCGACCCGCGTTTGTGTCTTCTTGTCTTCGCCCTACGCGGGCTTTATTTTGCGGGTGAAGTCGGCCGTCTTCGACCCGCGTTTGTGTCTTCTTGTCTTCGCCCTACGCGGGCTTTATTTTGCGGGTGAAGTCGGCCGTCTTCGACCCGCGTTTGTGTCTTCTTGTCTTCGCCCTACGCGGGCTTTATTTTGCGGGTGAAGTCGGCCGTCTTCGACCCGCGTTTGTGTCTTCTTGTCTTCGCCCTACGCGGGCTTTATTTTGCGGGTGAAGTCGGCCGTCTTCGACCCGCGTTTGTGTCTTCTTGTCTTCGCCCTACGCGGGCTTTATTTTGCGGGTGAAGTCGGCCGTCTTCGACCCGCGTTTGTGTCTTCTTGTCTTCGCCCTACGCGGGCTTTATTTTGCGGGTGAAGACGGCCGTCTTCGACCCGCGTTTGTGTCTTTCTTCGCCTCACGCTACAGTTCTCTCGTAAAGTTTATTTTCCGGTTTACAAAGATGGCTGCGCTCGTTGAACTTAATCGAGCTTTAAAATACTTTTGATACAGTACTTTTAAATATTATTATTATTTTTAAAGGAAATCTGGCAGAAGAGTACGTTTACATCTACAGTATTAACTTTAAATAACTTATGAATTTAAGTTCGGTAGACTATCATTAGAGGTTTCAGGTTAGAGACTTCTTTTATTTTATTCCACGTATGCATTTCGGACTTATATAAATGCTAAGCTCCTCTTCAGTACTATATTAAAAATTGTCACACATACGTTTTAATAACTTGTCGAACAGTGCGATTATAGTTAATTATACAGATACGATGTTGTTTAGTCACTGCTGTTGAAGCAGATTTAAAAATCCTTCTCCGTATGCACTGTTTTTATAATTTAAAATATATAATTTGTGGTTCGTCGATAGAACTTCAGCTAATGTTCGAATTTGAAAAACTACATACAGTTGAACCTGTGTATATGGAATGTCACGAGAAAGGAATGTGAATTTAGATAAATGGGTTTCGAGATTTAGTGGTTTTTACACTGTACGGTATTTCATTAATATTATACAATCGCAAATACAGTACATACCTGCGTTACGTAAGTAAATAAAACATTTTCGTCGTATCTTAACGGAGTTTGTCAATTGTTTCTAGTGGCTGTATTTAGCCTACTACTTCAGATGTTTCCTCCTCTTCAATTTATACTATCAAAAGATGTTTCCCAAATACTGGGAATTCGATCGTGGATTCGCTCCTGGCCAGGACGGGCTGACCACGTGCAGTTTTCTGGGTTTTCTCCACTTCTGTAAATCCCAAATAAGGGCCAGTTACCCTTAAAAAGACCTCCCTGAAGACATCCTCACTAGGCAGATCGCCCAAGTGTTGTATTGCCGTAACTTAACTAAACAAACACGACTGATGGTAATGTTAGTGGGAAATAAGTCGAAGTGTTATGGCGAGGTTTAAATCTACTGTAAGAGAAAACTCTATCCATAAAGTATTTTCTTATGCTATTAATATATTGCGTTTCCTTAAGGGAACAAAATTTCCTTAAGAAAACGCACGAAAATATTCGAATAATTTACATAACACTTATTATATAATCGAGATGGATTGATAATGATAATAATAATAAGCGCAGAGCCCAAATGGTTAGGAATTTAAAGTTGAAATTTGGTACACAGTTAGGGTACGTCATGAGAACGTACACTAAGAAGGGATTTTTCGAAATTCTCCCCCGCAGGAGAGAGGAACAAGATTAAGGCGTGAAGAACTCGGTTTCTATTATACTATTTTAGATGTGGTTTTTTGCATTTTTCATTGTGTTTTAATAGGTTTGCCATGAGAATGCACACTAAGAAGGGATTTTTCGAAATTCCCACTGCGGGGAGACAGAGGGAGTTAAGGATTACCCCGAAGAACTCGGCTTCTACTGTACTATTTTAAATGTCCTTTTTGCATTTATGCGAAAAATCGAACATATTTTTAGACCCTTCTAAAAATTCTCAACGATATTTAGTGTTCCATCGTTAATATAAAGTCGACACGGAGCGCGTGCTTATGAGTTCGCTTTATTCGAACTCTTCTCTTAATATTCGATTTTATGTTCAAATTTATATTTATGAATGATTCTGGAAGATCCAGCTTACTTTTCGAATTTATTAAACCCGAAGAAGAACCCGGAAAGAGTTACAAAAACGTTTATTATTTATCACTTAGTACGTACAGTACCGGTTAGTGGTTGCAGTGAGTCTTATTTCTTTATCCCTGTGTGGTAAGCATCTATCTAAAAATTCTCCAATTACTCTCAGAAGAGGGAGGGACCTAATTTTTGCACTCGGTGAAAACGAGTAAGATCGGCTATAATCTAAATTTAATCTTTGCTATCGTTACTTTTTGCCCGAGCAATGCCGGGCTCATCTGCTAGTATTAAATAAAGTGACTTACACGCAATACGAATTGGTTTAAAATGGTTTCCTTCCATAGTAATTTGTTGTTAGTTGGCTAATGTCGACTTCCAAATATTTCATTTCAGTTTTATTTCCTTTACTAAAATACGGTGTTTCTGTCTTTCCCTTTTCCCTCTGTTATTCTGCAATTTCTCAGCTTTTTCTTCTGTTATTTCTTCTAAAACTAGAAAAAATTTCGGTATTTTTCTTAGAAACTGCCGGTGATACGAAAATGACGTCTGGATTCCGGTCAGCAACAATGGCATTTGTATTGTCTATTGGGCAACAATCGCCGATAAAGCTGGAATCTAATTGTTGTCGTCGATGACGTCACGTTATTTATAAAATTTTATAAGGTCTTCTGTCTTGTAAATTTCGTGAAAAATTTACTCGAATATCAAGTATTGAAAATAAAAGTTTTAGGGGTTTAGGATGGATTTTTAAAGTTTATCAAGTTTAAGCCCATATTATTATTATTATTATTATTAATATTAATATTAGGCGAATCATTGCAGGATGCGGTGAGAAAAGAGCTACGGTATATGTTATTTGTAATTGATATTGTGTTAATGAGATAGAGAGTAATTAAAGTTGAGCCAGAAAAAGTTAGAAACTGTTTTACAGAGAAGGGGATTAAAAGTCAATAGAAGATTTAGTTCATGGAATTCAGATTTGGGCTGTTAGAGAAAGAGAAACAATTAGTTTTCGAATGAGTTTAAAACATGAAAATTTCAACTGTTTAGGTTCATATTTACAGCAGAAAATGGGTTAACGCATCCTAAGCGATAATATTAGACGACAAAGTTGCTAGACAAAGCGCTAAATGAAAGAGCGTTAAACCGTGTCATTTTAAACACTATGTAGTGTAATAAATTCAAACACTGGCATTCTATCATCATTATTTAGTTTAGTTAAGAGTAAGTTATCTAGGGCCACGCCGTGCTATGATACGGAGAGGCGGCAACTTAAGGGGGCGGCATTTCGAAGACTCGCATCATACTGAGAAAGTCTACCGCACGTCCCCGAAGTTATCCTAAAGGATACTTGTGAGATAATAGACAACGTTCTTCTACCTTTCAATTATTTATCTTTCTTAAAATAGAGGCAAAACGAACTACGTACACGCTTCCACTTTCGGACTCATTCTCCGATTCTTCCCACGCAAGTTTGTTTCTGCTTTGTTTCTCTTACTCGCTGCACTACTAGGCCCGAACTAGTCAAACGTCTGGTCTCGGGCCCAAAGTAATAAAAGAAAGTGCCAGGAAGAAAAAAAAAACAGAGGATTCGACAATGAAGAGTGGGAGATCAACGTACCAATTTTCCTCCCGATATATCCCGTAAATAAAATAATTTCATTGTTAAAAACTGACAATAGTTTTTTTTTTTTGAATTTCTTCACGTTTTGGGTTTGGTCAGGCCATAATAAAGCTTCCAGTATAACTTTTAATGGTGAATGGTTTTATTCCATAATTTTCGTTAAAATTCCGAAATATTACAGAAACCATCTATAGACAAAAATGGAGACCAAACCGCGACTGTTAGTTCTATTACCGAACACCACGTGGCGTTTTGTCGTAAAAGATGGTTCATTGCTTGCGAGTGAAATGTGTGATTCACGAATAGGCTTGGTCTTTTAATAAATTTGATTTTTTACGAAAGATCGAAGGCATAATGGACGGACAAGGAAGGCAAGTCATTATATGCGATAATGGAACGGGAGTAAGTATTTATAAAGCAACGCCATGTTTATTCCATCTCCTTATATCTATATGAACTTATCTCAAAATATGTCAGTCTTAAGTAAATTCAGCAAAGAGAGATGTTTAATATGATTAAGTGTATTGATTTAACAACTTCGCCTCTTCAATTTAATATATTAGAATTTATTAAGTTTCCATTGAATGTTAAAATATTTACTACTGTATATCATTCAATTTAAAATTTATATTTGTTTGTGGTGAAATTGATGATCATTTGAATGTTTTCAAAATTAAATTATGAATCGTTCGTTTCGTTTATTAATAATAATCGAGCCGATCGAAAGTACTACTACTGTATTTATGTTAATGTGGTACGATTGCAGACTCGCATCGAGCGAAGCTAAAAATTGCGACGGAGGTCGTTTGACTCTTGCGGAGTCGTCGTCTCGTAATTCCGTAGACGGCGGGAGGTACGCGGTGCTCGGATGCCGGTTCGGCGGTTTCCGACTCTCCGGCGTTCTGCGGAACTCTGGGGTTTCGCCGATGAAAATGTCTGGTTCTGCGGTGACGTCGGGTTTTTGAATGTTGATTAATAATTTATTCGAATAATGTTTCGAGAATTAATATTCCGTAGGGAAAGGAGACGCGTGTGGATGCCGCGTGCTTGCGTTTTCGAAATGTAAAATGTGTCCAGCGTAATGGTTAGAAAATCTAATCGTGTATTTGAATGCCGAAGTATTCGCTCGTGTCGGAGAAACTGCTGTCTGGAATGGTAGCGTTTGATTTCTTTAGCATTTTATAACGCTTTGCCAAAAATCAAATGCATTTGATTGTCTCGCCACTAGTTAATGTCCCATCGCAACTGCTGATGAAATCATCTATGAAAATTAATCCTTTATGTTAATTACCAATTTGAAATAATAATTATTCTTTTCATTATTAATCTGTTTTCATTCTTTTTTTTTTTTGTATCAAATCAAAAATATAAAAACTTTTCATATTTTTGATTTGTTGTGTTATTTATAATCAGTGATTTTTTTCAAAGCTTTTTATTAGGATGAAAAGGTTTAGTGATTAAAATATGTCTGGAACCACTGGTCTAGCAACAAAAATCCTGAATCAATACTTTTGCTTTTCCAAATGAGCAAAAAAGGTAATCATTATGAAGCATTGACCACGTACTACACTTGAACAATGTCTCAAGATCATCTCCTGTCTATTTTCCTTAATTACGTTGATTTTAGGGTAGGGTGCAAAAATGTTTTATGTCGGATGTTAAAGTTATTTACTATTTTGAGTTTTTGCTGTAGTAGTTCGACAGAATAAAAACTTGATTAGTTTTAACAAATTAAAAAACACTCTAAGCTTATGAAACTTGCTCATAAATAGCAAGCTTAAAAAATTTTTTTTAATTAAAAAATAAACAAGTTATTTTATTTCTTTATATTTTTACTATGTATAGACTAACAGAGTATTACATACATACAGTACGTACTAATATTGCCTGCAGTACTGGAGATGAAGATATTATGTTTAAGTTTGAAACTTTAATTACTAGGAAAAAATTGAAAATGTTTAAAATTTTAATTTCAAATTTAACATCACTAAACCTAATAGACAAAACTTGACTTCTGTCATGAATTTGCCAGAGGGCATCCAAAAACATTAGATTTCAAGACATAGCAAGCGTTACAAGTTTTTAGTATTGCTTGTTATGTCTGTGTCAGTCTGTGGTATAAGTAAATGTTCCTTAAATAATTTAGTTATTGTAATATACAGTAGAACCTCCATTATCCGGACCTCCAATATCCGGATTTTCGATTATCCGGATTGTTCAAAATAAACAAAAATTTTACGAATTTGCTGATTTGCACGATTTAAATACAGTATTTACTTTTAATATTACCGATATGCCATAGAAAATAAAACGTGTTGCATTATCATTAAAAGACAAATTAAAGTATTTGTTTTGATTATCCGGATTTATCCTTATCCGGACTACCTTCATCCCCAATTAGTCCGGATAATAGAGGTTCTACTGTAATTATATTTGTTGCTTATTCTTGAGAACTTATTCAATTTTAAAAAGTATTCTATTCTGTTCCTGGTTAATTCCAGCAAGGCAAATATTAACAAAAACCTTGTGTCTGTATTTCCTCGTCATCTGACCTTCATTTTTCTGAAAAGGTTCAAAATAATTTTTTGGAATAGTTTGTCATGCTTTGCAGTGATGGTTATACATGGAGGTGATTTTACTTATTTGTATACAAATGGAATTTTAAGTTTTTGTGTTATCCTTTGTTGTTGTACCCAAAAACCTCTTCTATTTTCACATTGGATGGGTTTCTGGCTTATAATAGAATTTAATATAGAAAATTGTTAATCTGAAGAATTTTTTACATGCAGGCAAGTTTCTGCTGTATTCAGGTACCTTTTTAGATAGGTTTACCATATAAATAAATATAAGGCAATTTTTTAAATTAAAGATACTATCAGTCTTAAGCAGATAGCTTCCAATCCTGATAATATCCACTTAATCCAGGTTCTTTTATATATAATATTATGGACAAATATATACTCCAGCATTATCGTCATCAAAAATAAAATAACTAGAAAATAAGAAAATTAAGTTTTAAAAATTTATTATTTATTAGAATGTTTACTGATTATTTAGTAGGAATTTAATATTAAAAAGTAATGTTTGGTTTGTACAATTTTTCAAAAATTACAAACACATTGCAATGAATGATTTAAGAGTATTCAATATACAAGAATTTGATATAACTTAGTTTTTTTAATATTTCTTTGCCATTTATAAGATGAGATATTTGATTTGGGTGCCAACTGATATTTAGAAGAATAAAATATTCTAATCTTTGGTGCAAAGAGATAGACATTCCTGCATGTTCAGATTGGATTGCTCATAGATTTGGTCTCTATTTTTCTGCCATATTTTGAAACCGTGTCGTATTTTCCATATTTGTTCTATAAGCACAATGTAGCGTAATAATGATCATTTGGCACGATTCACTTCTTTATTTCAATTTCAAACTCTGTTTTTCTTTTATTTACATTGTACTGTACCTTTACTTGCTGTAGATAGTGATATTCCTTCTGATGAGTTGTGCAGTTTAATGAAATTTACATTATAAACCCTGCTATCAGTGATCATAATTCACTCTATTTTACCATTTTACAATATTTTTGTTATGCTGTATTTACTACTATCATTTCATATTAGTTCCTTTTATATCAATGACTAACATGAACAACACTTTCATTTGATTTATTTTATTTCATTTAGAATAATTGATTTATAGATAAACAGGAATTTTGTAACACTTTGATGTTATTTTGGGAACATGAATAAGATGATTGTGTTATGGAATAAGGTTAAATTTCAATCATAAGAAATAATGGAGATCTTGACCTTATTTAAAATTTCGATTTATGACATTTTCAATAATGAGATAGAATTGTAAATTGGAATTCTACTACACTTATGGCCTTAAATAGACATGCTATTGTTAAGGTTGATATGTAATTATGCATAATCTGAATAAAAACAGATGATAAATTTTACATAACTTTGTGTAATTTGAAAAACTTGAAATAAAGATTTGTTTAAAATTTTCTTACTAAATGAAATACAACAGAATCTGCTTATAATAATTGCTCTGGGACTAGCCTATACTGATGATGATAATCAACCAATAACATTAATCAGGATAAGTCAATAAAACTACAATTAGAGGAAATTCAGCTTTTATTGACTTTGATATTAAATGGATGTGTTAAAAGCCTAAAACAATTAAAAAATATATAGCTTGAAGATTTATTCATTATAATTTGTATTATTAATTACCAGTAATTGTACTTTATCCAGCATATAAATTAAATTGCTAGCATTTGTTACTTCAAATGAATAATAATTTGAAGTAACAAATGCTAGGAATTTAATGAAGTATGAAAACTTCTAAATTAAGATTATAAATATTCCAAATTTAATTTTAATTGTAATCAGTTTAATGTGATCGCAGGTTATTTTCAGCCAAAATTAAAGACAATGAGTAGGAATGTTTATCTGAAATTGTTTTCATTTGTTGTTTAAAATGTATCATTATTATTACAAATGCATTTACCAGAATTAATTTAAAACAGTGTAAAGAACTTTATAAACATTAGTTATGATATTGTTTTCTAATTTTTGTGTTTGATTTCTAGAAACAGAAATATTTTCTTTAAGGATATTAAAAATGTTGTTATTAGTATATAATAAAATACAAACTCAATTTACATTGTACTCTAAACTAAATATTCAACTTTCACTTATGTACAGATATGTTATCAGTTACACTACTTGAATGTCTGTCTTGTCTTTGCTTCCAGACTTATTAATTAATATGAACTCGGTGCATGATTGCTAATGCACTCACACAGTAAGCAGAAATTATAGGTTTGATTTTCACTCTGGATCAATTTTTTTCTTCCAGAACATTTTAAATTATATAATTTACTACTAAACTAAATGATCATTAGATTTTACAATGGTGAAATATTTTTACTGGAATCTCAGCAAAAATATTATTTTACCATTTTCAAATGATATATGTGAAGTGATTTTTGGACAATTTCAAATGACAAGGCATGGCATTACTTGATTACAAGTGATATTATAACAGGTCATGATTTGAAATTGTCTAAATATCATTTCAGACGTGAAATAAAGCCACACCAACCGCTGTATAATATTGGGTTATTTTTCGGCAATTATAATTATGTTTCGGCAATTAATTTTGTTAATTTTTAAGAATTTTGTTTGCTTTTAGAAATATGAGTCAGTATCACATATGTTTAAATGAAAGATGTTAATCAGTAATAAATATAAACAGAGTTAGCACATTTATTTTGCTTCATATAATGTGGTTCTCTATAAGATAACAGTTATTTTATAGGAGAAAAATATCCAATATTTAGATGTTTGGTTATATCTATTCTTGTTTCTTTTAATAACATAACTTTTTAAAACATCATTAAACTTTATCAATAATATACTGGTACTCAAACTTTGTTACTTGTATCCATTGAATGGCTCAGTTATTAAAGTAATTTTATAAAAAGAAGTAAACTAAACATTTTTAAGAATGTGTTAAATCATTAATAAAAAATTAAGAACTATTTTAATACAGGATTTAAAAAAAACTGGATAAAATATGTTCTTAGTTAATTCATTTATTTTATACTGTAAAATAATATTAATCATTTAACAATATAAATATATCATAAGTTAACTTTATAAATCATTGTATAATCAGATGTTTTTTCATCATCTGCAGTTATAACGTCATAATTTTGGTTCTAACTTGAAAGAGGTAATAGATAATAACATCAAGGAAATGATTTTATAATCAGAGAGTTGTTTAAGTATTTGAGAGAGAATAGTATCTTTGTTAGCATAATTACGTAGGATATGGAAGCACAAGAAATTGTATTTTACTAGGAAATTATCACTAACAAAAGCAATAAATATAAGCAAACTTGGAAAAAAATATTGATTAAAGTCAAACTATTGAATTGATATCTTTGCTTTTTTTTATGTTTGACAATTACTAAATGACAGAAATTTGTTTTTTAAAGTATTAAGATAATTTATATTTTTTTAATACTTTCATAACATTTTATTTTAAAAATGATTTGATTCAGTGTATACAGAATATGTTAAGTGTTAATATTATGCGTGGTTTACTTCATTAAATAACTAATTACTGTTTATTTTATTTTAAGTAGGCTACACAAATGCTTGTGGTTAACTTTTGACACTTGACGCTTGTGAATAGATTGTTGATTTCATTTCTACTGTAGACACACTTCACTTCTTGTTGCCAGAACATCAGTTCAAAAACATTTTGAATTGGTGTTCTGCAGTAGCATAGTGAGGGGGTGCAAGGGGGTGTATCATGCACCGGGTGCCACTTGCAGAGGCGCCCAAACTATGTGTGTTTCTGGAGGGGGAGGGGTCACCAATAAAGTGTCGTGCCCCGGGTGCCAGTTATGTTCGCTAGGCCACTGGTGTTCTGGAATGTTGTCATTAGGTGCAGTTTGAACACGGAGATGGTTTGTTTTTTCAAAAATTAAATGCTGGATTGTAAAGATTTTTGATTTTTGTGATTAGTCAATATATAATTACTTAAGATTAAGTCAGCATAATTTATGAATTTTATAAATAGCTTTTAATTACATTAAGAATTCAAGGTAAATTTGCTGATTTTAATTAGAAATAAATCATATTTTGAACAGTGTAAATGTATTCTTTTTAAGTTATATTATTATAATCAACTGTTAATGAGGTTACTAAGCAATAAGACTGATGATGATGATAACAGAAAAATATTGTTAGAATGATATTATTTACTAATGTTATAAATTTAATTTTTTGTCAATGTTATTTTATCATTTTTACTAAATTATTGCTTTGTAAATTGTCTGATGAAAAGTGAAATATGCTGAAAATGTTGAGAAATTTATATTTTTTAAATAGTTTATATCATCTTTAATGTTATATAGCAATTTGTATATCATGGGGTTTCTCCAGAAGCAAAGTTTAGCTTCTAAATACTTAGCTATTTGCTTGTAAATTGATGAGAGTCTATGGTCATAATCCACAATTATTTGCCTATTTGATGTAGCGGGTAAATTTGTGTTGGTATTCATAAGGCATGTACAGTTCATAAATTGGTCTTCTATTGTATGTGCCAGGTTCTGTATCAGTTTTTTACTGTACTCATGTTGTAGCTATTCTTTCTATATATGTTTGGGCTTTGCTATGGTGTTCATGATATTTGAGCAGTGGGTGTATACTCTTCTGATTATAGTTCTAAATGCCACTATTTTGTAATGAAAACAGCATATACCACTGTTTGGATATCGCAAACATCACACGGGAGCTGAAAAGTATAGAAAGAATAGCTACAGCACATGGATACAGTAAAAAACTCATATAGAACCTGGTACATAGAATAGATCAATTTATGAACAATCCACAACTGGAGAATACCACACAAATTTATCTACTATATCAAATAGGTAAATAACTGTGAATTATGACATAGACTCTCATCCATTTACAAGCAAATAACTAAGTATTTGGAAGCTAAACTTTGCTTCTGGAAAAACCCCACAGCATACAAGTTGCTGCATAACAGTACGGATCACAAAGACTATAACAATACACTGTGCATAGACTCCATTTCATTAAAGGATGAAAGATTTAAATATCAACTTGTATATTTTTAAATATGTTGTTATTATTGTAAAGCACTTTGTATTTTGAACAAACTAAATAAAATTTAAATTATATTTCAGTTTGTTAAATGTGGCTATGCTGGATCAAATTTTCCTGCATTTACATTTCCTTCAATGGTTGGAAGGCCTATAATTAGAGCAGCTCATAAAATTGGAGATATAGAAGTCAAGGTAATGATAATTTATATTATTATTTAATCTGCTGTTTTAATTATTTTATCTGCTGCTAAATTTTTAATTATTTTTCTTAAAATATAATTTATCACATTAAAAGCTATGCATCTAAATATTTTACTGTTGATCCTCAATTTAATGGACTAATAGGAAGAGTAGCAATCCAATAATGCTGATAGTTTATTATAAAATATAGTAAACTGTATATAAAATACGATAAGGGATATGAACAATGTAAATAGTGATGAATAATAATGCAGTGCTTCCAAGCATTATCTTAGACAATAGCTATGCAGTGCACTGTTTATGAAACAAACCACACATTTTTGGTCAGAGTCTCTTATACTATGTTCTCACACAATCCACGACTCACTTTGATCTCGATTTACCTACAATCTGGATTGTGACTGTCGCTAGTCGAACGTCGTGCTGTTCGCACAGGCAGTCTGCTCAAGAAGAACCTGGCTATTACACACAATCATAAAACTGACGTAACTACACGGTAAGTCACGAACACCAACAAACAAAATGGAAGTTTTGGTTAGAAATAAATACTTTTTCTTGCCATACATCTAATAATAGACAGATGTCGTTGTCTCTCCAGATGTCTTTTTTATTTCTCTGTCAATAGCCTGACACGTGTTCCGCAGCCATCTTGTATTTTCTCGCGTGTGTGGGATTGTGGGATCTCTCTTATGACTGGATCTAGTTTTGAGAACTCTCTTCAATCGATCGCGATTGAACCTCGTTTCAGTTGAGATTGAAACGGTCGAGAGCGTTCGCACCACGGAACAGTCTCCGACCTTAGTCACAATCTAGATCGAAATGCTCGGTGCAAACGGGGTATTATTTACAGATGCTATTTCATCTAAATAGTCCATCCAAATTGGTCTTGAGTCATTATATACTATGCAATATTCTCAACACATTCATATTATTACAAGAATAACTTAAAACAAGTAAAACAGCAAAACTGTATTTGGGACAAGACTATGTCTCAGAGACTCACTATTAAGTAGAATCACTTTGATGCTCAAGGCGAGTCTCGTTCTCATTCTCCAATCTTCTTTGGTATTGCTGCTTTTGGGCTCAATTGTTCAAACTATGTATCATGGACGATCTCATGATCGTCCATGATACATTTTCGATGATATTAACCTATCCAATTTCGAAATTTCTCTCCATTGCAAGTCTGCTCTGGTTGAATTTTTGTTGATGTGACACGAAAATTTCCTGTTTTTGAAAAAAATAATTATCAGTCCCACAATTTTATTTTACTATACTAGATAATGTTAAAAACCTACTTGTAATGACATAAAACCCTGTTTTAATGTCATATTTGAAGCACTCCCAAATTTACAAAATTAGATTACAAATTTTATTTAACAAAGAAAATACTACATCTTCAGTCCTAGGGTCAGAGTTCACTTCCTAGAACGACTGTGGGTGGTACTCTCACCACCTGATTTTGGTTTGCCTGTTTATAGAGAGAGTCGCCATTTTGTATTTTATTTTGACTTAGTTCTCGGTCCCCTGACTACCTACAAGTCTGGTTTTTTATATGCACGCATGATTTGGGCACCTAATACTCTGTGCCAAATTGCAACTCATAACATGTACTTCTTCATACCTCTAAGCTGGTAACACAGCAGTCAGTACAATTTTATAAACAAGACAGTCTTGTCAATAAGCACACAGAATGGAACCTTGAAACACATTGATTTGGCATATTGTTTCTGAAATATCTTATATCAAGGTCTGTAGAATTGAGAGTCAGCAGTATATGATACCAAATATTATGACACTTTGATTTAGATTTATTTTCCTATTATTTATTTCATCTATTTACATACTAATGTTAATTTTCTAGACATTTCAAAATTTTTAAATTATATGTATTTGTATTCTTTAAAGTAATATTTTTTTAATCAAGTAATAATCATTAATGTTATGTGTATATAATCCTTTCTATTATATAGATGCTAAGACATTTGTTTTCATGTCCATCATGGGTTTGGCCAGATTCACAATTGTATGGTCGTCTTGTTGAGGGAAGGGGTCTGGCAGATTTAAGTCAAAACTATTTATGAAAATTTTTGAGGATTTAGAATTCAGTTTATCAAAATAGTGTATGACCTTTTAATATTTTAGCCATTTGACTATCAATCATTATTGATTTCATTTTATTTATAATAATTTATTACAGGAGTATAAGAAATAAAAGATAGACAATACAAACAACAACATTTATGTTTGTATTAAAGTTTATAAAATTCAGATAGTCTTATATTTGATAGATAATTTTCTAGCAAATTGATTTGTAAAAGTTTAATTAATACAAGCTTTTGATCACAATACATTATATATACAATATTATTGACATACATCAGGCTGTAATACTGGTGATAAAAGTAATGAACTATCTTAAGATGTTAAAAGATTTAGAAATATCACATGTTGTTAATAATAATTATCAACAAATTACAGTAGAGAGTACAGTAATTTAACACAATAATATATTTGCAATTTTTTTAAATTATTTCTAAAACTATTAATATCTTAAGACAGTTTATTACACTTTAAAGGGTGTGCCGAAAGTAGATATACAATTCTTTTTATTCTTTATTTATTTATTTTTTTTATTTTGCAGGTATTGAGAAACAATGGTATACAATCTGAGTGAAGAACAAAAAAAACGGATGCTGAAACAATATTGGAAGACTGAAAATGCTGAGATGATACAGAGCATGGAAAGAGACATTTGACACTACTCAACTAAAACATTCGACAATGTATTGTATCAGAAATAAATTTGATGGCATGGATTCACTGGTTAATGCATTAAATCTGAATGTTCTCTGGCTTTAATTTCAATTAGGCATTAAACATTGGAAGGATATCCTTGATATGGATAGCTCCTGATGTGCATGTTGCTTAAACTTTTTTGGACTGTTCACGAACGTTGGGTAACTCTCATCACATTCTCATGTCTCAGGTATCTGAGGAAGCATTAATTGCTGAATTTGTTTCATAAAATTTATTTCTAATATGATAAATTATCAAATTATTCAGTGGATTAGTGTCATATGTCTCTTACCACGTTCTGTGTCACCATCTTGGCATTTTTCAATCTTCCAATACTGCTTCAGAATCCACTTTTTGTTCTTCACTCAAATTGCCTACCATTGTTTCTCAATACCTGCAAAATAAAAAGAATAAAAATAACTGTATACATTACCTATTTTTGATTGACCTGTATATACATTTTTACAATAGGCAAATTTAAGATTACTATATTATAAATTTCACAGTATACAGTATAAGAAAATTGTGATTTTTTAGAGTGAATTCTTTAAATATTCAAAATTCAAGCAGTTTTGAGCCTTTGTGATTCATCAGAGGCAGAAATATTGAAATATTTTAACCAGAAAAGCTTGGAATCATTTGAGTTTCAAATATTTAAAGAATTCACTTGAATAAAGCATAATATTTGTGTATTTTGAATTTTGATCAGAATTTTGGAGAATTATGAATTGTGTCACAAAGTACAATTCCACTATCAATTTATTGATTCTTCAGTTAAATTTTTTGTTGATTTAATCATTGATGATAAATTTTCCAGCTGTTTGATATCATGCGACAAATAACCAGGAACGTGGATACTAAAATACAAATAAACTTTTATTCCTGATAAATAATGAATTTTATATTTAAAAAGTAATATAAAAATTGAAAATATTAAGTTATGTCTATATAACATTTTATTTTTTGTTAAACAATGTAATAATTGTAAGAAATTTATTTCTAATTTTAAATTTTTATTCTTTTCTTCTTAATTAAAATTTTAATTTATTAATAAAGTTAAATTATAATCAATGCCCATTCCTTAATGCTGCTTTTAAGGAAAGTGCAGCTGACAATCATGTAAGTAATATAATAAATACAGTAAAGTGTATGTGTGGATATAACTTTTATCAACAAAATATAATTTTAATATTGGATTTTTGTGACAAGACAATAATATTCTAGGACTTGGCAGAAAAAATATTTTTTTACAAGAGAAATTGTATTTGCTGTAATCTATAAAATCATTGATATATATTTCTCTTATACAAGTACAGTAGATTCTTGATAAGTCAAACTTTGGTAACTCTAATTTTTATTTTTACCTGACTTAACTCTCGTAGACACAATGCTCGTAGACACATATTTCTATAAGTCAAAATAGTTTTGTTTTGTAATTCAGATGTTTTATAAGTTAAAGTAATCAAACTCAAAAGTTAAGGTCCAGAAACTATTTCATGTCTGATTTTGTGTTTTTTTAAGGAAAAATTATATTGTCATGAAGTAGTAGACTAGTATTGAATAGAATTATATCTCTGTACAACATAAAATTCAAAATTTTAACAGTGTTTTGCATGTAAAGTAACAAACTTATTCTTAAAAAAAATTGACTAATGAAGTCTTAGTGCTTTAAAATTATTTTTAAATTTTTAAATTTTGAAAATTTCAAAATGTAATAAATGTGTTTGTGGTTTGACAATTTATTAAGTTGTTATATTTGACAAATTAGATTTATGAGTTTATCTACATGTATTTCCTTGTTTGGAACTAAACATTCTTACTGTTTAAATCTCACTGTAAAGTTTGAATTGCATGTTCACATTTTAAATGATAGTGACATCATCACAATGCTAAGCTGAAATTTTTAATTAATTTAATTTAAAATATATGCTCTCCACCTCAAATTAGTACTGTAGTGTCTTGCCCCTGTACATCATACTTTTCCTTTAACAATAGAGTCATGCCAATTTTCTGTTAACTGCTTTCAGGGGAAAAGTTTTGAATTGAAATAATGTGACTTCTGGTTTGCACTGGAAGTTCATATATAGTTAATTGGGTACTCCTGCCTCTAAGATTTCCATATCTGGGCTCGGATTTCATCTATCTAATTCCATTCTCAAGATTCAGGAAAGACAGACAAACAACAGTGGGAATTTATAGATCTACAATTTTTTCAAATTGCAGTCCAACAAAGTTAGGAATCAAGAGCTTCTACAAAGAACTATTGCAAATTGATTTACTAAAGTAGATTTTGGTGAGAAACTTGTTTACACTTTGAATAAATCAATCAGCTATATTGAAGAAGACTAGGTCAGTTTCATTACAACAATGAGTGATGAGAAAGTGTCATTTAAAGTTTTTGTCAATGTTGACAATGATCTAGCTGTCTGAAGACATCATTAGCTAAAGTAAAGAACCAAGTGCAAGAAACAAGCAATGAAGATGAGGAAGAAATAAATCCTGTCAAGCGTAAATGTTCTGCTTCTACATGTAGGAATAGCAAAAAGTTCAAGAACTTTTCTGGCTTTCTAGAAAGTACATCATTCAAAAAACAAGATGTTTTTGAGGCAATTGAATTTGTGAAAAGCATTGTTCAGCAAAAAGCAGTGAATTGTCAATTACAAATTTGTATGCAGGTTTGTTTTTTATTTTATTGACTCTATTATATATATTACACTATTATATTATATTTTAAATTTACAGGTTTATCATACAAGACTCTATTATGCTATTTAGATTATAAATGCATTTTGGCTTTCTTTACTTAGCCCTCTTCAGTTGGATATAGGTCTAAAATACAGGAAATTGTTTNTAATTTTTTAATACTATTAGTTTGTGATACATAATATATTATTTTTTCTGCCATAATAACTAACTTTTTTCTGTACCCCTAAACAACCTATCGCGTACCCCTAGGGGTACGCGTACCACAGGTTGGGAATCACTGGACTATTATATTGCATTTTAAATTTACAGGTTTATCATACAAGACTCTATTATGCTATTTAGATTATAAATGCATTTTGGCTTTCTTTACTTAGCCCTCTTCAGTTGGATATAGGTCTAAAATACAGGAAATTGTTTTGAGACAATACAGAAAAATAACATCAATATGCATATAAACATGTTTAAAGAATTAACAAAACCAGTTAAAATATGGCATTTACAACTATTAAAAGAATATTAAGATTTGGCATTAATCACATTTAACAAAACTACACCATCAATACATGTAAAAAACCGTGATAACGTTCTACTCTAGATGTACAATATATGAAAAAATAAGTGCCACACAATGTAAAATGATCTTCTCTTGTATGTGTACAGTAATACCTTGACTTACACAACCCCGACTTACGTGAACCCAGAGTTACGCGATTTTCAAATCCCATCGATTCCTCTTTTGTTTGAGCGCCATGCAACTCTTGATTACTCACTCTCCCCACACTATTGTTCAGCTTACATGTTCAGACGTGTTGTGCGGAATTGACACATAGCTACAATTTATTTTGTGTTATTTATTTCTGTGTTTGTTATATCTACGGAGACTTGAGAGACTCTTTATGGTGATTTCTTGTAACCATAAACGAATCAAAAGACGAGATAAGATTAATGAGAGCATTTATTAGCTTACATACATCCGACTTGGATTTTACACAAATTGCGAAATTATACCCCGACTTACACGAATTCGACTTACGCGGTTATCGCTCAGTCCTACCTATCATGCAAGTTTGGGGTATCACTGTATTATAATTCACAATATTTCATAATCTTAGAGTTGTGGAATATTTAAGAATTTTATACTCTGGTGTTCCCCTGTACACTCTGATAAACATATTCCAAATGTGCCATTTAGGTGGTGTAGACCTTTACAAAATATACACATAATATAACAAATATTGCACTTAGTATTTTACATCATTAAACCATTGTATCCACCTTTAATTTTTTTTAATACTTTTTAATTTTTTAAACACTTTTGTAGTTAATACCATAATTTAGCTGTTGACTGTCTGTCGTTTAATTTTGAATCAGAATAGAAAATAAAAGTCTTATCATAAATAAATCTAAGAATTTTGCTGTGTTTATTCTAAAGTTAGTGTGTTAATTTTTATTTGTTAATTTTTTTTATAGCTAAATTTTAACTATATTGTTTATAACTGTGAGATATTTTATTTCATTAAAATAATGGTAGTTTCTATAACTGAAAATTTTTGTATCTCTTCAGCTTTGAGTTATCGAAAGTCTACTGTATCTGATTGCTGAATACTTTGACTATTAATTAATTGAGTTAATTTGGTCTAAATGTAAGTGATTATGCCTACATTTAGCCGAAATTTATCAGTCAGTCAGGTGTTTGTATATTAATCTTGTATTATTATATTGGCCTTGGTAAATTGTATATGTATTTACTTATTCATATTTGTTGATAATGTCATACTCTTTTCTTTTAATACATAATTTTAAATTGCAAGATTATTTTTGGATAAGATTTAAGCTAATATTTAATTAATTAAATATCAATATTTGGCCTGGATGTATGCAGTTATGCTATCATTTTGTATACAAACTATTAAGCCTGAAAATGATATAGGATTTTGTTTTGATAACAGTCGAGCTTCAATTATATTGTTTAATTTTTTAAAAATTCACTTTTTAACTTTAAAATATATCAAATAATGCTCTTATATATTAAGGTAAATATGAAAAGTGATGAAATTTTCTATGGAAAAGAAACTGATTTTTGATCACCAACCATCTTATATTGAGAATATAAGGTGGTGATGGTGGGACAGTATATCTCATGAACATTTTAAAATATTTACCAAGAGATGGTGCGTAATGCCTACCTCTAGTAAAAATTACTTAATAATTAGTAACGTTATTAGAGCCCACATGTAATCTGGCAATCATTCAATGTTAAATTCCTTATATGTTAAAATAGTTCTTAGTAAAGCATTTAGGTAAAATAACTAATAATAGTTTATCTATTAATAAGTATTATGGATTTAAAATTGTACCATATTATATTAAAAAGCTTCTCACCTGTATTAATTACAAAACATAGTTACTTTGGATTAATGAACGGGATTATTATTTAAGACTTTTAATAATTTGTAATTATTGTACTTCTAAGGTATATTATAATGTTGGTGATAGTTACCATACTCTCTGTTTTTTTGTGTGTTATCCAATTGAAAAGGGCCAGTAAGGCTGGAGTACATTTGGAAAAGTTGAGTATAATAAGCCTGTTGATTAATTCTAAGTAACTATGTTTTTGTAATATACCACTTTGTTTTTTCTAGATGTTTATAAATTAATTTGATAATTAGGTAATTTAAATTACAGTATTACGACAATGCTTATCTCCACTTCTACTACCATATAGATTAATTAATTTAGTATATAGCTGATAAAATATAGCAGTTTTAATTATTGATTTTCAGATAATTTTCTACAGTTAAATGTTGTCGGCATACTGATAAGTAAATATCTACATATTATCTAAACTTTTTTTTAATTTTATTGAATATCTAATGTGATTTGTTTAATTTTGAATGAGATTAGAAATTAGAAATCTTACCATAGATAAACTTAAGAATATTGTAGCATTTGTCTAAAGTTAGTTTGTAAATTTTAAATTTTTTACAATAAAACTCTAAAATTTTTAAAATTTAGTAAGAGTTTCTTCTTTGATTTTAGAAACAGATTAAAAAATCAATTAATTTAATATAGAAGAATTATAAAAAAAAAATCATTTTGAAAATTTGTAAATTTCTCTAACCTTACTAATGTAAAACCAGTCCTGAAATGTTTTTGTCTTGTATTAATTTCTTTTAAAATTATTTACTATTTTAACTTCTTTATTTGAGAAAAATATGACCTGTTGTAAGACAAAACATACAATTTTTTATCTAAAATAATTAAGAAAAAAGCAGCTGTTCTTCTTAGAAATCTAATATTTATTTTGTAACATTAAATAACTATTATTGAAACATTTTCAAATTTACATTAACAAAGATATGCTAAGTTTAATTTAAAAGATATATTTTTTCAGGATCTAATGGTTGGAGACGAAGCTAGTAAATTAAGATCTATGCTTGAAGTTGCTTATCCGATGGAGAATGGTATCGTGAGAAACTGGGAAGACATGTGTCACATATGGGATTATACCTTTGGACCATCAAAAATGAATATTGATCCAAAGAATAGCAAAATTCTCCTTACTGAACCACCAATGAATCCAGTAAAAAATAGAGAAAAAATGATAGAGGTGAATATTGAATATATCTTAAATAACTATAATTAATAAATTAATATGTTGTTTTGATGACAATAAAGTTTTATCTTCAATTCACATGAAAATATAACAATTCTTAAAAAAACAAATTATTAAAGAATAAATATCAATACTTTAAGATTGCTTAGAGTTTATAAAATTATTAAAATCACATAGTTTCAAATAACCTATCATTTTCAGTAGGGTTTGAATCTCAGTTATTTTTATGTTTCCAAGACTTGAAACTTTTTCCTTAAAGTTCTAGGTTTTTTTTCAACTGCTGGGACTTGGATTTTATCATAAAAATTAGTTTTTTTGATATATTACTTGTATTTCAATATATTTTATTGTCATTTTAATATATTAATGCAATGAATTAAATACAGGTTTTGAATTAAAATAAAAAATTTTATCTTAACAGATTTTATTTTGAATTAATGCATAAAGAGTAAAAGTTTTTATGCCAAACAATCTACTGGATTATCTGTTGTTATATGTAAAAGTTTAAGTATAAACGAAAGGAAATAATATCAAAATGATGATAGTTGTTATTAATTACATATAACAAAAACTAAATGAAAATTAACATATAATAAATGTGAACAAAATGTTTGTTTGCTTGACTAACTAATATTTGCCTGAAATAGAAAGAAGGATAATTGTATGAATGAATTGACTCAAACGGGCAAATAATGAATATGTCTTTTTCTTTTGGCTGTTTTGTTGCACCTTGTTCATAGCCATATTGATAATAAAGATGATAATGTATTACATTTAAAAGAAATACAAATTGATGTATAAAATTTCAAGTTACCTTATATTTATTGCACTCGTTAAATAAGTCTCATTAGTTTGTAATAAACTTTTAATCATCATCTTAGATTCAGTACTTATTTTATTGAAATTTGAATTTATAATAAATTCAACACTTTTCTGTTTCAGATTTTTAAATTTAATTTTATAAAAGTCTCGAGCAGTCTTTCCTGGGTGTCGAGACAAGAAAAATTTCGAAATTTTTCAGGAATTCCCAGGTCAGAAATTCTAATCTTCAGGGGTACTAAACTGCTTTCTTCTTTATTCCACTTGGGATATTTTCACATGGGGTTACCAAAACAGTTCCTTACACAGGGAACAGTCAGTTTAGACAGATGTTTTGCAGATAGTTACTTTTCTAATCACTAGTTTCCTGCTTTTTCTGGATTTAGGACCAGCCAGAACTACTTCACTTTGGGCAGTTTTAACAATAATGTTCAACCTTCCCCACTATTTTCAGCTAAAGTGTAGGCTGGGCTTCATAATCTGATTGAATTCAATATGTTCAGTGAAGGCTAACCATTTTGTTGAAGTGTTAAGCTTCCTAAGCAGTCTTAAAATAAATCATTTTAATATAGATACCGAATAAATTGTTATCTTCATGAGTTATTAAAACTGAAGAGTTAAGAATTTAATAATTTTATAGTAAAATTAAAACTATTATATTTATTTGAAAGTTGGCAGATTTGAAATTTTATCTGATAATAATTGATAATATTAATAAGAAAGAATATCAATAATTGAATTGATTTTTTAGAATCAGATGAAAATATGTTTTGGACTTGTTTACAATCCACATCTTGGATCAAAAGATGTGTTACTTTTATAATTTATGTGGCATTATTGTATCCTATCATGATTGACCTGAAGACAACAGATTCATTGATGAAAACATTAATTGAATTTCAGATAATTTATACTGGAGGAATAAACCTTATTCTCTAGTTTATAGGTATTGTAGCTTACAATGGTATCAAATTTATTATATAAGGATTATTCTAGAAGAAAAAAATGGAAAAGATTGAAAGTATTAACTTAAAATATAAGAATGTCTTTAAGAAATCAAGTTTAAAAAATCATTTTATTTAGAAGAAAAAGAAAATGTAACATAATTAAAACTTTCTTCTTTATTGATAACAACAACACCAAACGATCACCTAATTTATCGGGCTATAATATGGCTATTTTAAATGATTGGAACTAAGTAATTTGACATTAAAGGTAGGCGTTAGGCGCCATCTCTTAATTAAATTAATAATTAAATAAATAAATTTAGAACATTCTGGAATAAAAGAACTGGCCCTGGACGGGGCTTGAACCCGCAACCTCCGGGTGCCGTGCGGTGCGCTTGCCAGTTACGCCACCCGGACCCCGAGCTAGTCTTCGCTTCCAGAAGTATATTAGATTTAGATANAATGTAACATAATTAAAACTTTCTTTTTTATTGATAACATTTTTTAAAAATAAATTTAGTAAGTAATACAATTTATTAAGGAAACTTTCACTCTTTCCATTTCTCAATTATTATTTGCATGTTAAAAGAGATTCATTAAACAGTTCTGTAGAAAAAAATTAATATTTTTGCATTTTTTTTTTTCCAGGTGATGTTTGAGAAATATCAGTTTGCTGCTAGTTATGTAGCCATTCAAGCTGTTCTTACTCTTTATGCGCAAGGTATTTTAAATTACTTTTTTAAATAAAATTAAAATCTTAAGATATACAAGGTTTGACAATAAAGTTCCAGGATTGATGCTGGTACCTGGAATGTTGAAGTTACTGTAGCAAATTGTGGTGAAGATTATTCAAAGTAGTTTCCCTTACATTCAATGCACAGCTTTGCCTGCTTCTTGAGGTCTCCAAAACTGGTTTTGAAGTCATTCTCTGGAATGCACTTAAGTTGTACCATCATGGAAATATGGATATCCTAAACATTCCTGAAATGTTGTCCCTTCAGTGCCAGTTTGAGTTTAGGAAATGAAGGGAAGTCTGTGGGAGCCAAATCTGGGGAATAAGGTGGATGGTTGAGCCTGGGGACACCACACTTCACTAACAACTGTGTCACAATTAAGCCTGAAAGAGGATGAGCATTGTCATCCTCTTTCAGGCTTAATTGCCACATTCTTGTAGACATTGTCTCACATGATGAATGTACTTCAGTACTCATTAAAGAACATTTTGATAGAAGGGACTGTTGATTGTTGCACCGTCAAGAACGCATTCTATGTGAATGATGACTTGGTGGTCAAAAAAGTAATCAGCATTGTCTTGATCCTTGATTTCTGTAGGTGAATCTTCTTGGGCCATTGTGAATTTGTTCCTCTCCACTCCATGCTTTGCCTTTTTTGTTGATGAATTGTATTGAAAGCACCAGGTTTCATCATCTGTGATGATGTGATCCAGCAATGAAGGGTCTGAATCCATGACCTCAATCAATTCTTTGCAGCACTGGACACTCTGAGCTTTTTGCTCTTCAGTCAAAGAGTGAGACACAAATTTTCCTTTTCCCAGATCTTCTGTCACTATCTGTCAGATTTTTTTGTGATTGATATGCAGCACATTCTCTATCATGTGGATGGTCAAGCAACAGTCAGACTGTTGCTTGACCATCCACATGATGGATGATGGATGGATTATGAACATGCTCCACAGTCTCCTTTGAACAACTGGTAGACAGACGTTCACTTCTTAGGTCATTACAAACATCTTCATGTCCATTGCGAAGTTGGGCTTATTATTCAAACACACAACCATGGGATAGGGCATTCTTGCAGTAAATGGTTCTGTTCATTTTGTAAGTCTCTGTTGTCAATTTCCCTTACTTACAGCAAAACTCGATGTTCATTCTTTGTTCCATGTGGGAATCCATGACAATGGGAACAAAGGTGCCTTCGATGACTAATGTTTAGAAGGGCAAGATGCTCTCTTTACCAAATCTTCACTTGTCCTGCAAAAGAGGAATATCAAAGCTTTAATCTGATACATTAAGCATTTTTCTGTCATTACCAGTAACAGAGTACCAGCATCAGTCCTGGAACTTTATTATTAAACCTTGTATGTTTAATTAAAAAGTAGAAAATTAGAGATATTAATATAAATATATTCAGCAAGTTTAGTAAAAACAACAATGGTGCAATTTAAGAAGTAAACAGAACAAAATTGTGACTTAAAATATTAAAAAGTATTAATATATTATTAAATCCAACTGAAGATTCTTAATATGCAAGGTAGGAATTGTAGGAAATTGATTATACTTTCGTTTTAGTTAATATTCAGTTTTGTTTTGGGATTTTTAAGTCGGATATTTATGTCATCAATATTTTATCATTGTTAAAATTGTAAAGTTTATTAATAAGTGAATTATAAAAGATTACAAAATAAACTTTAAAACTACTTTACTAATGGAAGCAGATATTGAATTTAAGTTTACTTGTATTTATTCTTTTAAAAGACTATAAGTATAATTTATACTCTTTATATACTGGGTCGGATTATTTACACTATATATAACTTATGAGATAAAATGATTGTCATCTATTTTTTCTTTCTGACTCTTTGTCCAAGGCTAAGCTTATTTAGATTAACAGTAAATGATATTTAAAATAAAATTTAAAATAATTTTTTATAGTATTATCTTTATTGCTTTTATATATGTATTTCAATCTAAGATCTTTTTCAGTATAATATCACACTTAATAGGATTGTTTTTCTAACAATACAAAAATAAAAATAAAGCAATACAGTAGAACCTCGAAAACTCGGCCCTCGATAACCCGGCACTCCGGATAACTCGTCCACACCCTGGCAGGGCAAAAAAATCCTTAGTTAATTAATTTTCATTATAGACAGCTTTATAAAAGTATAAAAGCTCTCATAAAGTATTTTTCTGAGGTCTGTCTACAGTGTATTCATTAATTTTCATTTTCATGTAGTAAAGTACGTAGCCTTCATAAAGTACATAGTTTTCCTTTGTTTAAGGGTATTTGGGCAGTTTATTCTCTGTTATAATCTCAAGTAAACAATACATACAAGTACAGTACAGTATTTTCTGAGGAAACACTCGTACTTATTTTTTTTAACCCCATTCCCGATAACCCGGCATTTTCACAAACTCGGCCACCCTTCGGTCCACATTACGCCGAGTTTACGAGGTTCTACTGTATTACATTAAATTTAGATAAAAATAAAAGATCTATATAGGAGAAACAGGTCAACAGATAAAAACCAGAGTAAAGAAATGTAACAGCATTAAACTTAAAACATCAATGATTGCCATAGTTACAACAGCAACATGAATATAATAATAAACAATGCTTTTAACCCATGACTTTAATTTAGATAGAGTTAGATAGCCTATAAATAGGATTTAACAATTTGGGGGCTTATCACGCCAAGGTCGAAAGAAAAAAAAGACCAGATCTTTTACAAAAAAGTTAGTCTTGCATTCTTACCTAAATTTGAAGTGATTATTAAAGACTAACTTTTTTGTAATAGATCTGGTCTTCTTTTCTGTCAGCCTTGGTGTGATAAGCCCTCCAAATTGTTAAATCCTATTTATTAGGCTATCTAACTCTATCTAAATTAAAACATGAATATAATTGTGAAAAAGAACAGGATAATACTAAAATTCTCTGTAATGTGAAAGAGATTATAAAAAAGGGGAAATAAAAAACATTTTACAATAAAGAAAAAATTAAAAGATAAAAATGTAAATTTGGTTAATTTAAATATGGGTATAAGTGTATTGCAGGAATGACACTCAATTGTAGGTGGCAATACTCGTGAAAGAGAAAGTAAGAAATTTTGAATGTGCAAAGCCTGTAGACCAATAATTGTACGTTGTTGGATTTTTATATAAATTATTGTAATNGGATAATACTAAAATTCTCTGTAATGTGAAAGAGATTATAAAAAAGGGGAAATTAAAAACATTTTACAATAAAGAAAAAATTAAAAGATAAAAATGTAAATTTGGTTAATTTAAATATGGGTATAAGTGTATTGCAGGAATGACACTCAATTGTAGGTGGCAATACTCGTGAAAGAGAAAGTAAGAAATTTTGAATGTGCAAAGCCTGTAGACCAATAATTGTACGTTGTTGGATTTTTATATAAATTTAATGTAATATTGTTTAGTTTTATTTTTGTATTTTTAGAAAAATTATCCTATTAAGTGTGATATATTGAGGATCGAAATGTGTATATAAAAGCAATAAAGATAATAGAATAAGCAATGATTTTTATATTTTATTTAAAAAATCATTTACTGTTAATATTAGTTTAGCCTTGGATAAATAGTTGGAAAGAAAAAATAGATGACAATCATTTTATCTCATAAGTTTTATATATATTGTAGCTTACTGTTGAATATCTAATAGATTTCATCTGTTCAACTTATTAAATTAGAATTGATCATTCTAGAATTAAAACTAATTCTTATCTTTCACTCCAAAGACTAACTTTATTGCTTGAGGTTTAACTTTTTTTCCTTTTTTGAATTAATTGAAAATAAATAAATAAAATTGTCAAAGAATTAACTTTTTTATATCTTTAAATACAAAATTTGAAGTTTGTTTCTGTCCATGCCTCTTGCTGATACAACCAAAGCTCAGATTTATATTTTTATTAATTTTTTGTCTACAGCTCACAGCAGAAAATTTTTATAAGCAACAGATATTGCAATTATATATCATTACTTTTAACAAATATTGGAAATTAATCATATTAATTAATTTAAATTATTAGATTAAAAATTTTAAGAATAAATAAATAAAAAACTAGAAGTGATTCAAAACTCAGTTATTTGAATTTAAAAGTTATTAGATTAGATATAAATCTTACAATATCAGTTTAATTCTTTTTTCTTAAGTATTGATAGAGCTACAGTATTATCAGATTTTTTTTTTTATTAATTTACAATATAAATTCAGTAATCCAACATCCTTTGATAAACAGCAGATAATCTGGAATTGTTCAATAATGCTAGTATTTCATGAATTTGAATTTATTTGGACACAAGGTATGCTAAAGACCTGAGCAATAACATGTTCATTAACATTCCTGCAGGTTTTTCAGTCAATATGTATGCCGTATAGTCATGCACTGTATTGTCTTAGTCTGGTTAAAGAGTGTGAATAAACATATTGGAAACAAACTGCTGCATGCACTGGTCTGGAACAAAGAACTTAGCAATGTCTACAATGTTTAGATTGCATACATATATATAGGGTGTTTTTTTTAGAGGTATACAAATTTAAAATGAAATAAAACACACAAAAATAATGTTAATGGTCATGGTGTTGGATTTATTTAAAAGCTAATTTTATGCCATTAGTGTTTAAACATGACTTTGGTCATATGGGCGCCACAGCTGGCTCGAATGAAGCGCAATCGGGAAGAACAATTTTCGACCACTTTATCGAGCAACTGGGGCTATATATCGACAATAATGCGGCAAATGTTGACTTCCAAGTGGTCCAATGTCTGTGGTTTATCGGCATAGACTAGTGACTTCACATATCCTCAAAGAAAGTAATCCATAGGTATGAGATCACACGATCGTGGAGGCCAATTCACAGGTCCATTATGCAAAATTATGCACTTGTCGGATGTTTCCTGCAATAAATTGATGGTGTCACGCACTGTGTGGCATGTTGCACCATCTTGTTGAAACCAAAGCTCTGCCACATCAATACCATTCAACTGAGGAATGAAGAAGTCAGCAATTATGGCTCCAAAAGTGCTCTCCGTTGATGGTAACATTCTGGCCAGCATCATCTTTAAAGAAATATGGACCTATGATTCCAACTGCCCATAAAGCACACCAAACAGTGACTTTTAATGGATGTAAGTTACTCAACATTCGTCGTGTTATTGCCGATATATGGCCCCAGTTGCTCGATAGTGGTCGAAAATTGTTCTTCCTGATTGCGCTTCATTCGAGCCAGCCGTGGCACCCATATGCCCGAAATCATGTTTAAACACTAATGGCATAAAATTATCTTTTAAATAAAGCCAACACCATGGCCATTAACATTTTTATGTGTTTTATTTCATTTTAAATTTGTATACCTTATAATTTATTAAATTTTTCACAAATACAAAACCCTCTGGTAACCCAATATTTTCAGTAATTTGGCACTATACTGATCCTATAGGTGCTAGATTGACAAATTTTTACTGTATTTCTATTACTTAAAAAAAAAAAAAATATTTTAGCAATAGAAAAATATTTCTTTTATAGAGCTAATATTCTAAAAAAAAGGTTTATTGTAAGAATTTATGAATAAAAAAAAAACTCATTTATATTTATAATTATACCTTCCAAACAGAAAACAGCCTATCTAGATTATAGGAGGGGAATCTTCAATCTTTTATGGCTTCTAGTGTATCTTAATAACAGTATAAAATGCTACAAGCTTAATTTTGCTGTCCTGAATTTTGAGATATAAAGCATGCTGTCATAATGTCTTCACTAGAAAAAGTGAGATCTATCTAAATACAAGTTATGTGCATACATATCTGGTACTGTACATGTATACTGAATGTGTACACTTGTGCATCCTGATGTATGAGATGCAGCCTTCTGATTACAAAAGATTA
This sequence comes from Centruroides sculpturatus, assembly GCF_000671375.1. Taxonomy (NCBI): domain Eukaryota; kingdom Metazoa; phylum Arthropoda; class Arachnida; order Scorpiones; family Buthidae; genus Centruroides; species Centruroides sculpturatus. Next base: position 17,001 of record NW_019385163.1, on the reverse strand, counting down.
TCCAGCTATGGTCTAGATTCTAAACTAATTAATAGTGTGTAGAGGGTAAAATTATCACAATTTTTTAAAAATACATTGTGAGATAGCTTATTTAATTTGGTTATTTTTTCTTTTTAATATGAAATCAATACTTGATAATTTTTCAAATCATATTAAAAATAATTACAAAGATTTATTATTTTGTAATTTCATATTGATCATCAAAGGATTTATGATTTTTGAAAATCGTATATTTTAGTATTAGGGACTGTCCATAAATTACATCTGCATTTTTCTTGAAATTTTTACTCTCCCTCCCTCCATTGTCTCTGTTTGTCTGAGTTTCTGTAATTTCCTCCCTTCTTTGACGTCCAACAAAACTCAACCCTTCTCAAAATCTTTATCACTTTATGAATAATAAAATGCACAAACTGTATAAAATTTAATGAAATAAGATGGATGTCCATTGAAGTTCAACCCTTTCCCTCCCCTTGTCTGACTGCTTGCTTTTTATATGAATTCATTTCTTAAATAATGATTTTCAGTTTTTTCTTTAATATTTGTTTAAAATTTGTTCCAAAGATTTAATTTCCAGGAAGGAAAATTTGCTGAATATGGCATTATTAATAGTTTTGTAGTGCTAGCGCTTTCAATGAACCTATGTTTGTTGTCGTCAGGCAAACAAACATTTTTTAAAATCAAATACAAATGTTATAATGAGAATGGAATGCATATTATTTAAATTTAAAATTTTTTGAATTAAAACCATTATGAGCAAGCTACAAACATTGAATACATTCGATGTTATGCATGTGATGTTATATGTATGATGTGATGCGGCACATGTGTGGATGAAGATCCACATTAACAGTGTGACAGTCGATGTAAATCACTGTTTAACTGTTTATATAGGGTGACCCATATTCTGGGTAGGTCAAGAGTGGGAGTGTTTCATGATTTCAAAATTGTTGTGAGGAGAAATTCCCATATAAAGATGAGTTCCTGGTTGCTACAGCATCTGAGTATTGTTATTTAGGTTCGTAACAGGTTGTAACTCCATTTGAGCAACTTTTTTGCAAGCTCTGTGGTGCACTTTCCTTTCACCACATCATCCTTTTGCTTAGGTAGGTGGCAAGCGAGCATTCTTGTTGTGGCCACAATGTATCTTGTATTCATCTCTGTTAAGCCCTGGTCACACTATGCGATTTCCAGCCGCGCAGGCAACTGCAACCGCGACGGCTGTTCCCGTTAACTAGTAATCCCCCCTCGAAAACCGGCGCGACTGCAATCGCAACTAGAAACAAAAAGTTTGTTCTACTCGCGACGATTGCAAACACGCATCCAATCAACAAATGCCTTTGTGCCACGTCATACAGTGACAACATTGAAAATAGTTCATCATCGTGGCGGATAGTTAGGGGATTAATACTTTACGGAATTGAGGTTGATCGAGCTTATTCAGGCTCACGAATACCTGTGGGATTTTAATTCTTCGTTTTATCGAAGATTTTATCTTTTCGTGTATTCGCGCCTGCTCTATCAAAATAATCGCCTTTTTTCTTTTATTCATTCCAGAAAAGGAACTGCTTGCTATTTTAATAAGAAAAGTGGCTAAAATTCCGTAAATACTCTGAAGTAGAACGTAAAATATCGGCAAACTCACGAAAGTAGTCAAAAACAAGCTACTGTAATTTTATTGGTTTATTATAGGGTCACGTGTTTCTGAGTTGCAACATCAACAAACAATGTGTGACCACGAGAAGATGCGCGCGACTCGCTCTTGTTGCAGTTGCATTCACCTGCGTGGCTAGAAATCGCATAGTGTGACCAGGGCTTTACAGGATTCTCCAATGGTACAGCATAAACCCCCGATTTCTCAAAGGTGGAGAATTTGTTCTGATCATTGCAGGTGAGTCTGCACAAATTTGGTAACGGAAATAGGAATGTGTTGCCTGAATGTGGCAAATGTATATGGAAAAGGATCTGAGGTATGGTAATGACTTTTGCACTACTGACATCTTCCTCTTGTTACATAATGTTGTGGTTGGAAATAGAGATTTCCTGACCATGTTAAGTATATGTGTGAACTTAGCACATGAAAAACCAGCTGCACATACTGCCAAATGTTTAACTAAAAAAAAAAATTGTTTGCCTGATGATGACGAACATAGGTTCATTGAAAGCGCTATCAGTAAAATATTATTAATAACGCCATTCTCAGTGAATTTTCCTTCCTGCTATTTAACATTTGGAGTGAGGATCAAGCTGTATTAGATTAAATTTGCTTTTAATTTTGAGTTACATTTAAACAGCTTTCTATAAAATTAAAAATGTAACCCCTGAAAAGTAGCAGATAATATGCACTCTTGATGATGTGTTTTATACTTTGATATAAATACAATAATAAAAGAAATTGATAATATTTCATTAAATTGTATACATTTTTTTCTTTTGTAGGTTTATTAACTGGTGTAGTAGTTGATTCTGGTGATGGAGTTACTCATATCTGTCCTGTGTATGAAGGATATGCACTGTCTCACTTAACTCGAAGACTAGATATTGCCGGACGGGACATAACAAGATATTTAATAAAAGTATGGATTTCTCTCTTTTATAATATTTAACTTCATTAATTGACACATTCTGACCAGCCCTTTACATACTGAAAAAATCATTAAAAAGTGTTTTACTAACCTAAGAAGCTAGTTTCATGTTATTAAATATTTCTGTAACCAATTTTCTTCATTCTCAAATTCTTCAGTATGGTTCATATATCCTTTATCCTTCTTTTATAAATGAATAATGACTTATCACAGGATCTGATGCAGGGGATAGTTACCTCCATTGAGGGAAGAGCACTGAATCACTCAAAACAAGTTTGGCCATGGTGACAGACATGGCCTCATTCCATTGAGGAACATTTGGTGGCTGCAGTTAGGTTTATAAATAGGTGTGCTGATGAAACAGGTTAATGTTCAAAACATGATTTGGCAAAACATTTTCACTGAAAAATACTCTGCAGTAATTGGAAAAGCAAGCATTTTTAACAGTCTTCATGAAAGATCAGTTGCATAGTGATTGTTCATCAACAAAGTGTCAATCATGTCAAGCTGTTGCTGTGTCTATAGAAATGTTACCTCAGAAATCAACTTGTAAATGAGCTGTTGAATTGAGGATACCACAGTCAATGATGCAGCAACATAGAAAAAAGCATTCACAGTTGAAATCATATCACCTTGTTTTTGTGAATGAGTTGAACAATGGTATGGACAAATGATTCATGGCTCGTGGATTTCTGCTGCAAAGATTTTATTCTGAAATAGCTTGTGATAATGTTATTTTTACAGATGAATGTGCAATTTATCAAAGCTGTCATTCTCATGATTAATGTTTATGGCCAAGGACAGCCAATACTTTGCAATTAAATTGGAAAGAAAATCCTACTTGTGTTATGATTTTGGCTGGAATGACAGTCAATTTCATCATTGTTTGGCATTTTTTTTTTAATGGATCTTTGGATTCCATCATTCAAGATGCAAAAGCTTTACATCTGGCTTATGAGCACAGCATATAGAGAAAAGTGTTCTGGTATCATTGCTTTTCAACAGGATATTGCACCAACACATTTTGCCATCACTGTTTGAACACATCTGGATGAACAGTTTCCAAATCAATGGATTGATAATAGTTCTGATGCAGTTCAGGCTTTCCTCCCTTGGTAATTGAGAAGCCCAGATTTCATGATCTCTGACAATGTGTTGGAGGATTCGTCAGAGTGTCTGTCAGTGCATAGAGGTAGGCAATAATCAATGAACTGAATGTTGCTGAGGTAGAAGCATTTAATATGATGACCCATGAGATGTATTAAACAACTGAAAATTATATAGCTAGTTACAGTTTCATCTATTATAGACAGAACTGATCCACAATGGAGTTGGCTAGCCTAGCTAGGAGATGCAATATCAGATACCAGTTAATTATATATGATATATACATATTTGGATATACTTCAAATTATTTTTGTTACAAATATCTGTAGGATAAGCAAAGATTGCTGAGGTGGTCTCTGATGAGTGCCCTAGCAGTGATCTTGTATCATTTTGATACAAACAGATTTTGAAGGTAAGGTTAAACCTAATATCTTGGTTGCCTTGTCTAGATCTAACTCATGTTCCCTATTAATGGGTGAATGATACAATCCTTGATGAATTCTTGTTTACAATATAAAGATCCAATATTAAGAAGCCAAAAAAAAGGGCTATTTCTTTACAGTATTTCATAATGAACTGTTCTTGTTTTCTGCTGTGCAATTCTTGTAATTTTCTATTTTATCTTGAAGAATTTGAGGTAATTATATAGTTTCTTATCATCATCATCATGCATTTTCTTTTTTTAAGACACACATTTGATAGACATTTCCAAAACACAATTATTTGGTGCCGACCCATATGAAAAAAATGCTATAAACAAAATCTGATAGGACTATTTATCAACTCTGTATTGTTTGGGCCGCCATTGCTTAAGCTTGTTTTCTTTGTGGAGCAACTTGGTGGACAAAGGAAGTGTACAAAATGTCACATGAACCAACTTCAACATCTCAGTCATGTGACTACCTAGAAACATCACTCACATCAGCCATGTAACATTTCTCATATATTTCCCAAGAACTTTTTGGACTCCAAAGAGTCTGTGGACCAGTTTGATGAACATTGCATTTGTTATGTTTCCAGTAATACCATAACATCCTACAACAAAACTCACCAACTTAAGATTTGATAATGACAATTTATTTTTCATGTTTAACTCTGTAAATAACAGAATAAATTATCAAATTATTTTAAATTAAAATTGAGATTATATGCATATAATCCTAAATAAATAATTATAGATTTGTCATCTAAATTTACAAATATACGTGTTTTATATAAGTAACCTTTTTTTTAAAATTTGAACTGAAGTTATATAACAATAATATAGATACTGTATACAGTCGACCCCCCCTATAACACTGTTGATAATTTCATTTTATATGAATTTCATGTTGTACAAGTAACTTAGATTTTACAAATACGTGAGCCGTTCACAGCCCGGTACATACATTTGTAAAATCTAAGTGACTCGTACAACATGGAATTCATATAAAATGAAATTATCAACAGTGTTATAGGGGTCGACTGTATATAATATACAAACTTTTCTGTTTGGAAATAAAATGTTTCCTTTAAAATTAAAATGTTTTTTAATGAATTGTTTGTTAGTGAGTAGTAAAAATAATGAAAAGAAGTTAATGCTTTATCATCACTTTATCATTAAATATACAATTAATTTTGGGACTTTTATAATATGAAAGCACCAAATAATATCACAGAGAAATTCACTTATTAGTAAGATAAAACATGAGGCAGACTGTTCAGAGTTCAAAAAGTTCTCAAGAAATACATTAGAGACGTTTTGTGGCTGACATGAGCAACATTTCTAGGTAGTCACGTGACTGAGGATGTCAAAGTTGGTTCACATGACACATTCGTACACTGTCCACTGAGCTGCTTCAAGGTGAAAACAAGCTTAAGCAATGGTGGCCTAAATGGTGCAGAATCTATAAGTATTCCTAATGTCTATCAAATATGTGTCTTTTAAAAAGAAATTAAAAAGAAAATGGTAAGAAACTGTATAATAACTGAATTTGAAAGTTATAAAATCTGGATTCTTGAATAAGTTTTATTATGTGCATTAATTCATTACAAGCATATAGATATGTTTGACATTATAGGTTTTTATCTTGTGTTAAAAACATCTGAATAATAGATTTTTATTTCACAGATAATTTCATTAATTATTCAATAATCTAAACACAATTTGACTAATCTCATCATTATGAACAGTGATTACAGTCATTGTTTATCTGAATATCGTATTTACTTGCATATAAGACAATCTCGCATATATGACGAGGTGTGACTTTAAAGGTCAAAATAAAGAAAATTAGATTTATTAATATAATTCTAATTTTATTTTGTTTAATCACAAGTAAAATATCAAATGAACGTAAATGCACACATTGTCCCGCAAAAATTACTATCATTTTAAATCTTACGGAAAAATCTTGTAAAATCAACATAATTTATTCGTGTAAAGCTGGACAATTGGATCCTTTCTTGTCAGTTCTTAACAGTTGAACCCACTCTCCGTCGATTACATTTATGAGTTTCTCCGAATTCTGATTTCCGAATAATTATGTTTTCATGTGGGAATGGATTAAAACTTATATCAGGCTCCAATGTTATTTTGGAATTCAATTCAAAAGCTTTGCTTTTCCTATTGCTATTCACCTTTACTCCTGACTACACAATAATGATTAAAATGACCCAGATAAAACACTTTTGTTTTTAAACACCAGAGGGTGAGCATCCGGTAAAAAATGCAAATACACGGTTCAGAAAAAATTATTGCAAAAACAAAAATTCCTTTGCTTGCACGTATAGGACAATCTAGGTTTTTGAAACAGCGAAAAATGAATAAAAACCTCATCTTATGTGCAAGTGAATATGGTATATTTAATTTATTCAAAATAGTTTTTAAAAATCATACAATGTTAATGTGACCAGAGGGTTAGCACCTCTTTAGTGCGTCTGTTCGATGTCTCGGTTGACACGGAAGCCAAGACGGCGTGTTGATTTGGATTAGAACGTAGGTCACACGAGTGGCTTTGTATGCGGGTGATCGTTTTCTGGAAGGAGGACTGAGAATCAGCCCAACGGAAGTAAAGAACTTAGATACGAAAGTTAACAACTAAATATCCATTTATTTTCATATAACTTATGCATTCTCTCATTGGCGACAAAACAGAATTTAGACACGAGTCACTATGCCAGAGAGAGAGAGAGAGAGAGAACTCACAAGATACGCACGGGGATAAATACCTTGTAGAGGATCTTGGTTGCAATGTTCTGAGGGTAGAAGATCTTGTAGGAGATCTTAATCTGCTGCGAGCCGGTCGGACAGAAAAGAATGTTCTGGAGGACAGTTCTTATTCCAACAGTTCTGAGTGAAAAATAGGTATTATGGCTGTAGGCAAGGAGGTATCTGAAAATGAGGTATCCTAAGGAGCACGGGGTATCCATAAATTAGAACACAGGGAAAAGTGAGTGATCCAATTGAGGAACTGGCGATGACTGCTTAACTTTGCAGTTCCTTGCTATATTCAACTGATGAAATCGAGACAATAGGCCAGAAAATTATGAGAAAGCATTGCTTTTACTGCTGAGAACTTAACAAATGATTAACTCCCAGGTGTGAAAGTTGACAGTTATCTGACAAAATTTTATTTCAAAATGTTAATTTATTTACATAACTAAATCATAACATATGTAGTGCTGAGTATAATATTTATATATTTAAATGAAAAGTATTTTTATAAGAAATGTTATATTATTCTTATTACTTACATTTCCAGTTACTGTTATTGCGGGGTTATGCTTTCAACCATTCGGCGGATTTTGAAACAGTTCGTATGATCAAAGAGAAACTTTGTTACATCGGTTATAATATTGAACAAGAGCAAAAACTTGCTTTGGAGACAACGTTTTTGGTAGAGTCATACACTGTGAGTAATCTTTTAATTTTTAATGATAATATAATTGGTTCAATTTCATTTCTTATTAAATTTAGTAATTCCACAAATTTAATAATAATAATATGTTAAATAAACTTTAATTGTTCTAGGATTGCATTCATTGTTTTCAATGCCTGCAAATTGAGCTGAGCAAGATTTATGCTTAAATATGAAAGGTTACAAAAGTTGAATTTTCGTTAAGGCCAACTTATTTTTGCATTTCATTCCACAGCTGAAGATTATAGCATTACAAGTACTTAAGTCACTCTTCATAACAGTATAGAGGCATAGTATTGGTTTCTGTAATTGAATATCTCATTCCCAAACAAGTTCACTCTATTTTGTAAAGCTTTCAGGAGTGCAAAAAAACTGTAAGAACAAATGTAGTTATGTTTTGTGCTGTGCATTTGTAGGTTGTCATTCATGTTATGTAGGTCTCTGTTGATTGCAAATACACAATCTAAACTTTGTAGGGAGTACTGTTAGTGCAAAAGAAAAGTTTAATCTTAAACAGAACAAGTTAGGTCCATGGACAGGACTTGCTTTCAAATAGATAATAACTATACAAAAGAAAGTGGATAATGTTATTTCATCCCTTGGCAGCTTATTTATCATATAAACTTATTTTATTGCCCGTTTTTAAAATTTCCCTATATTCTAAATCAGCAGTTTCCAACTGTTTTTGACTTGCATACTTTGGCAGGTAGCCCATTTTCGCTAAGTTTTATTTTGTGTGTTCACCAAACAGTGGTGCCATGGTCACTTATACAGCACTATACAATTACATGTAATAAAGTTTTTTAAAATTGAAAAGCATTAGAGGAAGGACTCAGATAAGCACTCAATCCTGTTTCAAATAAAAATATAATTATATTTTTCTTTGAAACAGCATTGAGTGCTGTGATGTGTGATGCTGCCAAAAGCCTCAACACAGAATCCAAATATTGTTATAGTAAGTCCACCATCATTAATTTTTTAGTGTACCCCTAAAATACTAAGCATGCATCCCCAATTGGGAATTGCTGTTCTGTATCAAAGATTAACGTACAAATTATTTACATATTTGTATTGTTCTCTAATTTGTGTATATTTTGTACATTTGCATTATTTCCTAATTTAATAAATTCTTTCAATTATTAATGGAAATTAAATGAACTGAACTCATTTTACAAAGATCAATGTCTTTTTTTTCTATTTGATAGAGTAGCCTATAAGTGAATCATGTGTGGCTGAAATTCATTATCAGTACGTTGGACTGAACTTATTTTGGGAATGAGCTCTTCAGTTATAAAAAGAGTTTTAATTTAAAAAGTAACAAACTTTAAATTGTATTTAAATTTCATTGCACTGTCAAATTGTTAACTTGTAGAATTAAGACCAACTAATAATTGAAGCATAATACATCAGTTGGAAAGTTAATTGGCATTTTGAATTGTAATTGAGTCAAGCCTATTTTTTTTGGTGACTACACATTTAGTGTTTTTCAGATTTAATGATGTGTGTTTATTTATGCTTGTAAACAGAACTTGAACTACTGCACACACATTTTCTGAGCACACAAAATCCCAGCTCGGGTCTATTGCAGAGTTTTCCCAAATATTCCTCAAGAACATAACCCAAATGTAATTCCAAATAGCTTATTATATTCATTGACCCAACTTGATGTCGTGCCAAATTGTCACGATCGGTCAAGCATTTTCGGAGGCATTTATTTAAATTCAAGGAGATTTGAATGTAAAGAAACAAGCTTTGCTCCTTTGTCTCAATTAAAGATAAAAGTGCATCAATAGAAGCATGTTCAGTTTAAAATCAAATACATTTAGTGTATCTTATGAAATTAGGAAAAAGTAATTTTTTTCAACCTATCACGGTCAAACTAAGAATCTGTCTTAAAATGAACTATTTCTGTTCTTTTGAATTTGGCGGTAGCTTCAAGTTGTGTAGAAGGCCATAAATACACATGACATATTAAAGTAGTAACAGCAATATTTTTATAGATGGATGGCTAGAAAGAACAGAATGATTACTAGATCTAAATCAAATTTGCAAAAGACTTCAAAGACCAAATAGAAAGAGGTTTTTATGAAGAGGTCTAAACAGGCAGTGTTGTTATCAGTCTCCTCCTCAAGCAAAAATGTAATTGTGGGATAAAAAATTACTTCTCTCTCCACAAAAGAAAACAAATCATCTCCAAAACTATCCCAAGCTATTAGCGCGTCATCTTATATATAATGAGGGATATTTAATGGTAACAGAAAAACCAAAGACATGCTGCTCACCTGGTAGCAACTTTTGAAAGTAAAATTTTTAAACAAATAATTAAAGACAGTCTGCCCAAAAGGGGCCACCATTTATTTTTTGTGTTCCAGACTTCACATTCACGGTGACAGACCTTCCTTTATAGGCTACATGCCGCCAGAATTTAAAAAACAGTCCTTTAAAAAACACAATTACATCCAATTAAAAAAATCTTTGTATAACACCAGTTCCTTTTATAAAAAGATTTTTTTAATTGGATGTAATTGTGTTTTTTAAATTCTGGCAGCATGTAGCCTATAAAGGAAGGTCTGTCGCTGTGAATGTGAAGTCTGGAACACAAAAAATAAATGGTGGCCCCTTTTGGGCAGACTGTCTTTAATTATTTGTTTAATAATAATAATAATAATCTCCATTGGATGAAAAAAATTTGCAAAAGTAAAATTTTTTTTATCAATTTACTTTCAATGGCTTCAATAACATACACCAAAATGTCTTGTACATTCTTTTGATTTCATACTGCTATAAACAAGTGAACTTATTTTGTAGGCATCCTGTAAGTGCTATATCATATTTGTTATAATATGTTAAAATTCTTTAATATTTCAAACATAGATTAGTGCAACCAATTAACAGTTACTCCTGCATTGCATTATGAAATTATTCCAATGCTAAAATAAACAAACCAGTGCAATGAATTAACTGATTCAATTTACTGTAATGAAAATAAGATAAATTGAACAATTGTATATAACTAGCATTTCTGTGTTTAATTACATTGTTACTGATTTAATTTTTTATAGCTCGTACTGGTATGTATTTGTGTAATTCATATCAAATATTTACACATAGCTACCGGACGGCAGAGTGATCAAACTGGGAGGAGAGAGGTTCGAAGCCCCGGAAGCCCTGTTTCAACCCCACTTGATAAACGTAGAGGGACAAGGAATTGCCGAACTAGTATTTAATACAATCCAAGCAGCAGATATTGATATCAGGCCAGAATTATATAAGCATATCGTTCTATCCGGAGGATCTACCATGTATCCCGGTCTTCCCAGTCGTCTGGAAAGAGAAATTAAGCAGCTGTATCTGGAAAGAGTACTAAGAGGAGAAACGGAAAAATTAGCCGTAAGTGTAGTTTCGCCCGACGGTTAATCAAGTTTTAGTCCGCTTGACCGTTGCTTTCGTTTCAGAAATTTAAAATACGCATCGAGGATCCTCCCAGAAGAAAGGACATGGTGTTCATTGGCGGTTCGGTCCTTGCCGACGTCATGAGAGACAAAGAAAGTTTCTGGATGTCCAGGCAAGAGTATCAGGAGAAGGGCATGAAGGTTTTAGAGAAATTGGGCGTTAGGGCTACATAATGGGAAATTACTGTTTACCACCAGCATTTAGATCTCATTTTTTATAATGAAACATTAAATATTCAGCCACGGACATTACCGTGTTTATTATTCGATATCTGTTCGGTATATGTTTCCCAGTGCTACTTTTTTTTATTAGTTTTTTTTTTATATTCACATTTATGTTCACGTATAGATCTGATTTTTTTTCTATGTGTACCGGTGTTCTTTTTTTACGTGTAAGTAAAACGACCCATTTAACTTTTGTATAGCTGTGCCAATTGGAACTTGCAAGCTATTTTTTACAATAGTGCTTAAACTTTAACCATCTAATAATGTTAACATCTAAAAATTATTAGCAATAACTTATTTGTGCATATTTGGAAGTAAAGAATTTTTTAATTAATTGTTTCAGATTCAATTTATTTTTTCCAAATATTTTTAAGACTATAATTAAGAAAATATATACAAATTTGAGTAAATTATTAATCGATATTTGTTAATATGTAAAAAGAATAAGTATTGAAAAATGTCACACACAGCCAATCAGTAACAGAGTTTTATCTGTTCAACTTCATAATCGTAAGAACAGAAATTGGAAACTCTTTTGAAACCAAACAGATAAATCACAAAGTAATAACAATGACATTTTTGTTTTCTCAATGCTAAAGTTACTAAAAGATAACAGAAGTTATTTTTCTAAATGAAGTTTATCAACAAAAAGAGAATGAGTATTGTTGCATTATGAAAAATATTGTATCAAAATGTCAATATTAATCAGGAAAATGCCGTGAGAAAAGAAAAGAAAAAAAAACCTTTTCTGTCGATTTATTTACAGTTTTCCTTATTTTAACAGTTCATCATTTAACTTTAGTATCAAAGAAACGTAACTTTCCTGCTGTTTATGTATATAAACAAGGGAAAAATATTGTAATCGTGTCAAATTTGGCCTTCCGGGTTTTTTTTTGCAAACCTTCACGTTGAGACCTGAACCAAAAAGTCAAAAAGATTCAGCAACGAGTTGCTTAACTTTCCCGGCAACATTTAAAACTACGTGTGGTATCATCTGTTACGATATTCTGTTTAATTAAAAAACTATATTTTTAATTATTATAAAATGGCAAAAGGCTTAATTTTCAGAGTAGGGACTGGTTTTATAAAAAAACATTGTAAATGCCGATAACCGGTAAAATCGTCATTAAGACCGACCTCACTCGAGATATGACACACGAACCCCCTTTATCGACCCACCCCGTCGACCTTTAATTACCAAAATTTAACAGTATCGATGCCTCTAATAAACAAACCTACTTCCAAAATTTCAGAAATTTTCGACAAAAAGCACCGGAGTTATTAAACTTATAAGTTTAATAACTCCGTTAAAGTTTGGTGGTGGAACGTCGAGGGTTGAACTCGAATGAAAATTTTACTTGTTAGCATTTACAATTTATTATTTTTTACAAAACTCTTCCTACCAATTTTGTCATTTAATAAGTTTTTTACAACAAAAAGTCGTAACATACAACAACACACACAATTTTATTTACGCTTAATAATATAAAAGTTATTTCTTTAAAAAAATCTCATCAGCTACACAACTTGTTGCTGGATTCTTAGGCTCGTCTGACCGTCAATGTCAATACGCGAAACGTTTGTAATAAAAGTTTCGCGTATTGACATTGAGTAACACTTAACAGGTTTATAAAGTTCTAATTACTTTCCCGCAATAATTAAATGAGTATATAAAATCAACAGTCAAGTACAGTAGAGCGTCGTTTATCCGAAAACCGGTTATCCGAAAGCATTCCAGTGTGCAAATTTAAATTTTCGCTAGTCCTGTGGCGTTGCAATCTTCGGCTATTTCTCGGGCTACTCAAATATTTTACGTTTTTGATACTAAATTAACATCTGAAGTATATTTTTTTATTGTTTTTATATTTTTCAATATATTTATTTTGTTTGTACAAAATAAAAAAATAATTTTTAACGATACAATAGTCTTCGTTAGGCTTAACATCGACGAAAATTCGACGCGAAGCGACATGCAACGGAGAGAAATTTCAACATGCGATAAATTAATATATTTTTCGTACATGATTCGTTATCCGAAAAATAAGTTATCCGAACCACCCCAGTCCCCAATTGATTCGGATAAACGACGCTCTACTGTATATAATTTTATATATTCATATTACGGTGGTGATAATATATTGAAAGAAATTATTGGACTGAAATTTGAAAAAATTGTAGACCTATAAATTCCAACTGTCGTCCGTCCATCCGTCTTTCCTTAATCTCGAGAACGGAGTTAGAAACATTAGGGGCAGGAGGCCCTAATTCACTATATACGAACTTCCGATGCAAACTGGAAGTCACGTTATTTCAGTTCAGAAATTTTTCCCGAAAGGTGTTTGTTAGATGACCAGCACGACTCTCTTGTTAAATTAAAAGTATGATGTAGAGGGTAAGCCACTACTTATTTGAGGTGGAGATCATGTATTTTAAATTAATTAAAAATTACAGCCTGGCATTTCCGTCCGGATCCTGTCCCTCACCGCCTGGCCGAACTCCTAAGAGGCAACTATAATAATGCTTAAAGTAAAAAAAATGTTGTATAACCAAAATAATTTAAAATTAAAACGAAAATTTATATGACTACAAATCTTTTACAGAACATTATTATTCAAGAACATTCTTGGATTCTGTAATAAAAGTGAAGGTGCTCGTTACACTCAACAAAAACAAGTTATATTATTATTATATTCCTATAAATGTTAATACATATTACATTTATAATTTTTATCGTATCAATTATCTGTTAAATGGCCACAGATCTGAGAATCTTGCAACTCCAAGACCGGAGAGACCTGAAAATAAATTATTGAAGTTTATACCAATCTAGATCATATATAAAACTGAATATAAAGAACTTTTAAGATAATAATAATATATACTAGATGATTTATTTCATCAATGTAACGTTTATTCGTTTGATTGGACAATACGCTCATTTTTACACAAGACCGTGTTTTATATCGATTTACGTCACTCGGCATTTACAATAAACTATAGAAATGACGTCAGACTGACGCAAAGTACACACCCGTTATATAGTAACACATGAGTACACCTTTGTGTTGGACTAATTTTAAATGTAATCATTTCTATTATTTTAATTGTTCGAGTTTGTTTTGTTTAGAGAGAGAGAACGTGTTTGTCAAGGTTTTAATTAATGAATAATTTATTTTACGAACGAATAACGACTACTAACTTTGACCCCACATAATTCACGGATTAATGTAGCGGAAATAAATAGCAATAGTTAAAAATTCCTCGGAGGGCATAAATTTATATGTAAATTATCTGCAAATTTTATGCTTTATCCCACGGTCCAATATTCTTTCGAAAAGATTAGAGCTCAAAGTACAATGGTTATAATTTGAGCCAGCTGCTTCTGAGAAGTGTCTTTTCCTTTAATTAAATCTAGACTATAATCTATACAATTTACTGCGAAATTGGCAATATAAGTAGCAAAATTTAGTCTATTTTCCAGATTTTAAAGCACTTTATTCGGCATTTTTTTAAAGTACAGAATTCCTATTATTCTGCGAACACTACGAACCTCCTCCACTAACATCTTCTAAAAAACAAAATCTACGTTTGATAACCCATGAATTTTTTGGGGTTACCTTTTGGCCCGGAAAATAGAATAAAATAATAATTTTTCGATGTTTCGATTCACACGATTTAGCAACATACTGTGATCGCGTGAAGTTCAGCGATAAGTCACTTCCTGTTTACGGTAAGCAAACACGATGATTCGACGAAAGTATCTATTATTTCCGTCAATTTTAATTATAACAATGTTAATAGAAGGCTATCCTACCAACTACCATATGATAATAGTAAAGTTCAAAGAATATAATACTTTATTATATTCTTTGAACTTTACTATTATTATTTTCACCATCTATCAAAGAAAAATCACAGAACCTCCTCACTATATACACTGGTATTTATATAAACTACCATATAATATGTAACGATAACAGTATCAACTGCATTAATTAACATAAAAAAAGTCGACTCTTTAAACTGGCATTTGGTCAACGAATGAATAATACATGAATGCTTCTTCTAGGTCAAAACAGTGCAAAAAAACTAACCTTCCTATTGTATTCGTGAGAAGGACATCTCGAAATTTGTCACGACATAAATACCATTTGCGTGGATTCTATAATAATAACGATAATGATGGTAGCATTATGCATTGTTAAGTGACTCGGGTATGAGAAATTTGACTTACTTATGCTAGCCTAAATAATATTCTATATTAATATGTCAAACTTCTCATTTAATAGAAAGAATAGCGATCCGTAAACATTCAAATATTTCTATTAAATTAGTTTGAAACANAGTTTCCACATGAAAAATAATACATGCGATTCTATATGTCAGTATTTAAAAAAAAGTAACTTTAAACCATTCCTTTCACTTGAAAGAATGTCAGCAACTACATAATTTTTTTACTCAATATTTTATAAAGGTAAATTTATTATTATTATTATTATTATTTTTTTTAATCATAAAAAAAACACAGCTTATTCTTATTACCTGTAAGACGAAAAAGAATTTAGCTGTAATTTCAAGGTTATAATATTTTTCAATATATTTATTTTGTTTGTACAAAATAAAAAAATAATTTTTAACGATACAATAGTCTTCGTTAGGCTTAACATCGACGAAAATTCGACGCGAAGCGACATGCAACGGAGAGAAATTTCAACATGCGATAAATTAATATATTTTTCGTACATGATTCGTTATCCGAAAAATAAGTTATCCGAACCACCCCAGTCCCCAATTGATTCGGATAAACGACGCTCTACTGTATATAATTTTATATATTCATATTACGGTGGTGATAATATATTGAAAGAAATTATTGGACTGAAATTTGAAAAAATTGTAGACCTATAAATTCCAACTGTCGTCCGTCCATCCGTCTTTCCTTAATCTCGAGAACGGAGTTAGAAACATTAGGGGCAGGAGGCCCTAATTCACTATATACGAACTTCCGATGCAAACTGGAAGTCACGTTATTTCAGTTCAGAAATTTTTCCCGAAAGGTGTTTGTTAGATGACCAGCACGACTCTCTTGTTAAATTAAAAGTATGATGTAGAGGGTAAGCCACTACTTATTTGAGGTGGAGATCATGTATTTTAAATTAATTAAAAATTACAGCCTGGCATTTCCGTCCGGATCCTGTCCCTCACCGCCTGGCCGAACTCCTAAGAGGCAACTATAATAATGCTTAAAGTAAAAAAAATGTTGTATAACCAAAATAATTTAAAATTAAAACGAAAATTTATATGACTACAAATCTTTTACAGAACATTATTATTCAAGAACATTCTTGGATTCTGTAATAAAAGTGAAGGTGCTCGTTACACTCAACAAAAACAAGTTATATTATTATTATATTCCTATAAATGTTAATACATATTACATTTATAATTTTTATCGTATCAATTATCTGTTAAATGGCCACAGATCTGAGAATCTTGCAACTCCAAGTAAATATTCAGCCACGGACATTACCGTGTTTATTATTCGATATCTGTTCGGTATATGTTTCCCAGTGCTACGTTTTTTAATAAGTTTTTTTTTTATATTCACATTTATGTTCACATATAGATCTGATTTTTTTTCTATGTGTACCGGTGTTCTTTTTTTACGTGTAAGTAAAACGACCCATTTAACTTTTGTATAGCTGTGCCAATTGGAACTTGCAAGCTATTTTTTAC
>NW_019385162.1:335367-341600 GCF_000671375.1 Centruroides sculpturatus | reverse complement strand
AAAAAAAAAATTATTTTGTTGTTTGTAAACTAAAGTTGAAGATTTGAATAATGAATTAATATGTAAATTCCTAAATTAAAGTAGTTTAAAATATGTCTATTATGGAGGAACTGATCTAATAAAAAATTGTTTCTATTGTTGGAACTAAATAGGATTTTTGTACAGTAAAATTTTAATTCAGTTTATCCTTCTATTCATAAACTGTACAATACTTTAGCCATTCTCACAATATCTAACAAGATAATAATTTTCAAAAGAATAGCGATAAAGGTTTTACAGGGTTTTACAAATTTTTCAAATTGTATTTATATAGTTGTCCCTTGTAGCTTTAGTTTTCTTATAAAGTATAAAGTTTCTTAATTAAATAAATTATGGGTAGACTATATGGGTGCGTGTGTTTTAATGAATTATAACTTCGATATTAATTAATATGAAAAAATATGCATAAAAATGTCCATCTTGTTATTCTGTTCATTTTACTGTTTGAACAGTGCGTTTTTATATCTATTTCTAAAGCGAATTTGTGATTTTACGAGAATATTTGTTATGTGTAAGTCGAATATTTTTACGTATACAAATATTTTTTACGTATTGCAAATACAACACTCAATTGAGATCATTAAAAAGTCTATAATAATTAAGCAAAATCTGAACTTCATCCAAATCACGTTTTCACAAAATAGAAAAACAAGATTTTATAGAATGAAATTTCCTTCACGAAAAGAAGAAATTTATATTCTAAAGACATAATTTTTCACTATATTTTTAATATATTTATAATTCTTATAGATTATGTTTAAATATATATACAGTATATAATTTGTATTTTTTTTTAATGAGAAAACTTGCACTAAATTTTAACAGTAAGAATAATATTTGGAGTCATAACGTGTTAAAATTTTAATGAATAAATCCATTAAAACACTTGAAAAAAGTTAAATCATCTTTTATGGATTGTCCATTAAATGATGTAAAGTTTAAGTTCATTGTATTTTATTCAGACAATTCGAAGCACTTAAAAATTTAGTCTAATTGAAAAGAGCAAATTTTTTTAAACTTTAAAAAAAACATTTGTTATATTTTACATGAATTCTTTATTATTTTTATATCAACTAGAAGCATTATAATATATAAAACTAGATTATTATTATGTTTAACACATGGTTGTATAAAACGCGAAATTTAAACGATTAGAATGAAATTAAGTTAGTTAATCAATTAAATCGAGCTCAAATCATCAGTTAATTTAATAAAATATCCTATTTAGTATACAAAATAGTCTTTAGCTTAACTTTATGGAACTAACTGATACTTTTATAAATTAACTTAGAACGATACGCGTTAACTTTTTTATTTATTTATTTATTTTCTGGAATGATGAGTTAGAAGTAAGATATATAATTCTGTTATATTATACACTAGCTGTTACCCGCAGCTTCACCCGCGCGGAATTTGCAATTTGATAGAAATAACCCTCCCTCGATACTTCACTAAGATTCTTAACATTAGTTGTTACTATAAAAACAAAAAATCGCATCTAAAATAATACAGTAGAAGACGTTCTTCAGGTTAAGCTTAATTCTCTCCCTCTTCCCCCGCGGGGGAATTTCGAAAAATCCCTTTTTAGTATGCATTTTCATGACGTACCAAATTTCACTTCTTTAGGTTCAGCGGTTTGCTCTGGGCGATGATGAATCAGTCAGGACATGTAATTTTATATATCACAAGTTCGGACACGTGCACTGTGTATTTCGCCGAACACGCGACTGCGCCGCGCGGTTACCTATCTCGTATACGTACGCTTCTTGCCCCTCGCCACCCGCTGACACCAAAAATATAACGCTTACCACCCACGAAAAATATAACGCTTATATGATATATTTTAATTTATATGAATGTTTAACGGAATAATATACAGCCTTTGTCAATCCTGAAGGTCCATTCTAGATATTGGTGAAAGAATTTTTGAAATCGGATGAGTAGTTTCGGAGATTACCTTCAACATCCAAACAAACTTTATCTCTTTATAATACTCGTATTAGCATAGATAAAGTATTATAAATTTTGAATAAATTTAAAATACTTTACGTTTTCGTTGTGAATTTTATTAAAACATAAAGTATAAAGCTCTTAGATTATCTTTCGACATTGCGTGTACGTACATTGTCTAGTAACTATTAATTCGGTTATTAACTTGATAATTTCGTAGATTCAGTTTCAAGTAATTTTCATCAAGAAGAGATATTTTACTAAACTCTTTAAATGCAAATATCGTGCAATTGGCATTTGAATACTTTCCATAAATCCATTAATTTATAATTGTTTAGATATGCAAATTATAAGGTAGCTTTCTTATAAATTGGCAGAAAATTTGAACGTCTTTTATAATTTAAAGAGTTTCCTATTCACAATTGAAGGAAACCCAATTGTCATTAATGTAACCATTAGTCAAATAATTTTGACAGGCATTAAAAGTTATTGGGCTGCAATTTTAAAAAAAAATATAGACCTATAAATAACCACTGTCGTCCNCGAAAAATTGTGAAGAACGTTTTGCGATTCCTTTTTATATCCGAAATTCGTTAGAAAACGACATAATATGCACATAAAGGCTATAAGCATCAAATTTCGCCCTAACGGCTAAACTTTGAAGTAACATTTCTTCGAAAATCGAAACCGCATACTCGGGAGAGTGTGTACAAAAAATTTGATTCAGATTTCTCCAATAATTATTTCTACGGAAAACTTCAAATACCTGTTCTTTATGATTTCTTTACTCTGTATATTATTCAAGATAATTTCCAGCTACTAATTGCTAATTATAGTTTAACTTTTTCATATAGTTCTTACATTTAATAAACGTTACGTTTTAAGTCTGCATTTTGACACATAGAGGGTATTTAATATTTATTAATAAAATAAGAAAAATATCAACTAATTTCTGGACATATTTAGTTTTGTATTTAATATTTGTAAATGTAATTTAATATACAATCATTTCCATTTCAGGCCCTTTAAACTCAGAAGCGTTAAAACAATGCTTAATTTGTTTATGGCCAATCTACAACAACAAATTGCTGTGATAAAATTGCCCTACTAGTTAATGTCAAATCCACAGTGGAAAAAAAAAATGTATTAATATTATATCAATTTGTTGACACAAATTTTCTATATTTGTTTTAACCACGAGACAACAGTAATTCAATACGTTATATCAGAAATGTGTAAAATTTTGAAATACGAGATGGCCCAAAAATCAGTTGATCAAAGCATTTTTTCATTTTTGGTTCTTTCCATCATGTGGGCAATAAAAATATATTTTTTCTTGCCTTACATGGATTCGGCGAGGCCCACAATAGGACCAGACATTTCCTACACAGTAATGACTATGAAAAATTCCTGGTTATTCCCCCACCAAGATTCGATTCCGGATCCTCCAGAGGCCTTTTCGCACGGCCATTCAAACGTCTTTAAAACCGAGACATATTTAAGATAACTTTAAGAACTTACTTAAATAACACAGATCTCGATAAACTGAATTTTGCACACCCTGTATATTTTTTTTACACTCTTTTAAAAATATTTTTTTCAGAACATTTTATATTCTCCGGACATAATAAATTAGCATAATTTTCTTTATATAAATTATTTAATATTTATTTATTAAAATTTAAATTTTTTTTCTCTATATAACATAGTATTAACATTCAAGAGACATTATTTAGAAGATTTAATTTAAATATTTAAAAAGAAGGTCATATTTGATTCAGAATGGTTTTTTAAATAATGTAACTTTATCGAAAACTTTATACATTTTTCAAATTGAAGAAAAATAAATTGATATTTAAAAATCATATTTGAATGATTTAAAAAAATTACTAAATTTTATATCTTATAATATCTTATTATAAAGAAAAATCAGTAAACAACACAAAAATAGGCTAATAAAACTTAATAAAACTACAATTACTTATATGTGAAACGTATTTTATTTCTAAATTTATTTTTACTGTTCTAATTTCGTTATTTATTACTATTAAATTATCTTCTTGGTTTAAAACTTATTTTTAAAAAATTCAATATAATATTTTACAATTGAAATTATCATTAAAATAAATATAATCTGCAAAAGATATAAATTAAATCTTTGTTAAATACACTCTATCCTATTATTATAATTTTAGTACTTAAACAATTTTAATTATTTAAATTATAATACTAGATGTCACGTAGTGAATGTATAAATAAATATCCTATAAGTTATGAAATATTTCTATATTTTATTGTTATATTTCTATATTGAAATATAGAAATTTTTCCTGTCTTTCAGAGAATTTCGGACAAAGATATTACTGGAATTATTCTATATCAATGATTCAAAGAGATGTAAGCTAATAATTCATATCATATAGATTTCTAAGCAGATTCTATAAAAGTTATCAGTAAAATCAAGTTTGCAACTTGGTTAATATTACTATATATATATATATAGGCCTATATAATATAAAATAATTCGAAATTTCTTTTTACAGTAATAAATATATTTAATATATTGTATATTCAAATACAGGGTAGTCATGATTAAAGAGTTCAGAGCTTTCTAGAAGAAGAAATAACTATTGCGCAAATCACAACGAAATTTGGTATACATAATGTCCTGAGTTGCGGTTTCGATTTTCGGTAAAAGTTTTACTTCAAAATTCAACCGATAGAGTGAAATTTCACGCTGGTGCACCTTACTTACTCTCAAAACGCAAAGTTATTTTCTTAAAATTCCCATTAGTCATAGTACCTCTTCGTAAACCTTTTAAACGCCAAAATTCCATAAGTGTCGAGTTGGCATTGCTGCTAGAAGAGTTGAACAAGTAACGCACGATCACGCAAAGTGAGTACTAACTTATGTTCACCTAACAAAAAATTGTGAAGAACGTTTTGCGATTCCTTTTTATATCCGAAATTCGTTAGAAAACGACATAATATGCACATAAAGGCTATAAGCATCAAATTTCGCCCTAACGGCTAAACTTTGAAGTAACATTTCTTCGAAAATCGAAACCGCATACTCGGGAGAGTGTGTACAAAAAATTTGATTCAGATTTCTCCAATAATTATTTCTACGGAAAACTTCAAATACCTGTTCTTTATGATTTCTTTACTCTGTATATTATTCAAGATAATTTCCAGCTACTAATTGCTAATTATAGTTTAACTTTTTCATATAGTTCTTACATTTAATAAACGTTACGTTTTAAGTCTGCATTTTGACACATAGAGGGTATTTAATATTTATTAATAAAATAAGAATGAAATTAAAAGAGCTATGTATTGTATTACAGGCAAATATATCCCTCATTTGCTTTCAATTTCTATTTTC
This sequence comes from Centruroides sculpturatus, assembly GCF_000671375.1. Taxonomy (NCBI): domain Eukaryota; kingdom Metazoa; phylum Arthropoda; class Arachnida; order Scorpiones; family Buthidae; genus Centruroides; species Centruroides sculpturatus. The sequence continues at coordinate 336,226 of NW_019385162.1, read as the reverse complement.
ACTTTCACCCAATACAATTGTTCAGAAATCTAAAGACTGAAAGTCTCTTTCAAATAATTTCCATAGAAAATCATTTAACAATTTCTATATCTACGGATTTACATACCGGTTGATCGTAATTAAAGTACTCCTATTGAACGCTGTCTATTTTAGCAGTCCAAATACAGCCAAATCTTTTATAACGACATTTCAAGACACGCGGAAGACATTACTATAAAGAAAAATTTAGTACGAAAATTCATCACTGTGGCACTTTTGGCTCTGCAAGCAACGAAAAGCAATTTTCTTTACGCACACGTGATTCAGTTAAGGCCATAAAAGTATAAGTCCGTTTCCACATATATTAATAACTTAAGTAAACAATTAACACAAATGAAACTGAAATGATTAAGTTGGTGTAAGTTAATTTAATGATATGTAAATTGGAAAATATATATCTAGAAAATATTTATTACTTTATTGAGTTATATTTTTATATTTTGATTTTTTTCTTCCTTTCGGCGAATTTGTGGGGAATATGATATTGGAATTATTCCGCATCAATGATTCGATGAATTGAAATTGCTTTCCTATCGAAAGATATCATCATTCCCTCGTCATCAATGAATATTTTTATCAAGCAATCACTTTTTCTATTTATAATTTTTTTAATATTAAGATACAAAAATTGTGTAAAAGCTTTTAATATTTAAAAAAGAAAAACATTTTGTTTTTAAATTACGGCTTGATTTTGATTTAAATAAAATAATTATCGATTTGGCAAATAATATATCTCTATATGATAAAAAATGATTTTTATAAAATTAAATATTTGTGCATTATTAACCTTAATTTAATTTAATTATATTTATATGAGAAT
>NW_019385162.1:284718-332638 GCF_000671375.1 Centruroides sculpturatus | reverse complement strand
AACATTATAGACAGATGGGAGGATTTGTGACATCAACGTTAAAAAATAATTTTTTCTCATATTCCTCTTCACGCTGTATACTCGACTCTTTTGTTTTGGAAGAGACTTCTCCTAAAGAGATTTTTGATTATATTATGAGTGTAAAAGCAAATACTGTGGACATTGATAAGTTAAATATATTTATTTTAAGACAAATAGCAGATATAATTGTGTGAGATTCTGAACATCCCCCTTTTATTAATTGAAAATTTATGTCAAATCCATAAATGTTAGAAATAATATTTCTGATTTAAATGAAAGAATTTTAAGTTAAAAATGAAGGAAACTGGTAAAAGTCACTTCCTTCTCAACAGAAGTTTGACATCCTTTTTGTTTTCCCTTAACTTCATAAATTTTGAGTCACATACAGTCCAGTTACCCCTCTGTAAACCCCCACTCTTCCTAAACACATGGGAATAATACAATTTTCTGATTGGAGAAAAACATCAAAAAAGGGAATTCTTTAGTATCATTCAGGGAGTATACCACAAAATTCCATAAGAGAAGGACATATTCCATATCATCTCCCCACGGCCAACGCCCATAATCGACTCCGAAGTTCATACAAAGTTTGTTATTAAGTTACTGTTAAGTTCAGTGTAACATGTGTGAGACGTGTCAGGTGTGTGGATGTCGGCAGGTGGTGATGGACAGTCCACTGCTTGGTCACACGTGTCGGGTGGGTGAGGTGACGGTGTCCCCTGGAATGTGGGGAGATTGTCCCGGCTAGTTAGGGGTGTGTAGAGTGAGAGAGTGTGTGTACTGACCAGGGAGCTAAAAAAAGTGAGTAGCTGTGTGGCTGGTCCAGTATTGTAACTATCAAAAAATGGTGGAGTGCCAGAGAGTCACTCACTGATTTGGAGATATTAAAGTGATTTTTTGTGTTGTTATTGTTAGAAAGGAAGCGTGTACTATGTTCTTGTTGACTGTCTAAACGAAAACATTCTACACCACCATCATCACAACATTTGTATACAACAGTTACTAAGTAGAAGAAAATGTTTATTGAAGTGCCGCCGAAGAATTAACCAAAGATAAGAACATTCGCAGCGATCTGGAAATTAAGAAGAATATATTTTGAGGTAGTATAATTTCGAATGAAATGTGATCTCTCTCTCCACAAAATTTTATATATATATATATATATATATATATAATAGTAAAACTTTTAAACACTGCGAGGAAAAAATAAATATAAAACTGGCCTTATGACCTCTAAATTTACGATTTTCTTGCAAGTTCGTAAATATGATTATGCAAGTTCTTGTAAGTTCGATATGATTATCACGAAAATTTCAGCGAAAATTTAACTACAGGAGGATAAAATCTCCTATTTATAGTAGTGCATATTAGGGTTTAAAAATAATCGAAAATTTAGAAGCCAGTTTTTTGAAAATTAGTGTTAACTGATCGAAAAATACAGTTATTTTAAAAGACACAACTGAGAGGTATCGATTTTAATTCTTAACAAGCATAGCTTAACAAGCATTCCATAAGTGACGTCCTCACTGGAAGGGAGGGAGTGGGTTATGACAAGTCGGACAAGGAGGAGAGAAGGCTTGAACTTCAATGGACATCCGTTTTATTTCATTAAGTTTTATACAGTTTATGCATTTTATTATTCATAAAACAATAAAGGTTTTGAGATGGGTTGAGTTTTATTGGACGTCCGAATAAGGGAAGGGAAAACTTGGACAAACTGGGACAATGGGATGAGGGGGACTAAAAATTTCAAGAAAAATGTGGACGTAATTTATGAACAACCCCTTAGCGCTTATGTTTTGGTCAAAGGAATGCAAAAATGCAACATCATACGTTTGCATATGAAAAAGAAAAGAACATCTTTTGACATATTTTATTTTAGGTAAAATATTACATCATTCAAACAGTGCCAACGGCTCTGGAGACCCGGAATCGAATCTGGGTGAGCAATCTCAAGAATTTTTGTGGTGGGGTCTATCCAGATATTTCGGCTGCTCAGACATATTTGGGACGGAACACCCATGAAATCAACGAGTGAAAAATGCATATACAAAAACCTAATTAATTACATTATGGATAACAAAAAGTGAGGAGTATCGAAAAAAATCCTTCTTTCAATATTTATGAAATCCTTACTACTCGGATGCCCCCATTTTGGAATTGCTGAACCTACGATGAATATGATTGAAAAGTCTCTCTAGTATCCACAGAGAGAAAAGACAAAAATAAAATTGATAGAAATAATTTTTGAATAAAAAAATTTATATTTAGAAACAAAAAGTAAATCTCTGTAAAACAAGTAGAAAGAATAAAAATAAAATTTATCTGTTTTAAAAATAACATTGAAATTAAATTTTTTATAATAGTAAAAAAGCTTTACATAGGAAAGAAAATACATTCTTGTTAGAAAAAGTATAAAATTAAATATAGATTTTATGTATATTTTTAAAATGAGATTTTATGAAACAAAGAGCATTACGGCTCTTCCTTGAAGAGGATTAGATACAAAAAATCCCACAGCTAATAAGCTTTCTGATTCAACAGGTTAGTCAAAGGTAACGCATTAGGTACTTGTAAAACCTCTAAATTTACAATTTTTAAGGTGGCTTCAAAGTATTTAAATTCATTTCTGACATTAAAATCTCTGAAATCTTTCACAGACATCATTTCTAATCTGTTCATTTCGCTTAAATACTCGTGCATTAAGTTATCTTCTTTGTTATTTTTAGCAACGCTAGCTGAACTTTTTACTTCGCGTTATTACCTGCTTCGATGATGTGTCATTAGGAAAAAGCTAAGAAATATATGTTCTGTGATTTCCTTTAATGCCTGTCTAGATTAATAAAGAGAATAAATCAAACTATCTATATTTAAAATCCTCTAGATTGGTTAGTTACCTCAACAATACGATGACTTCCTTCTGTCTTCTTGATGAATAGCGTTCGGTAAAGCAATCTTTGTTATTTTCAACAATAGGGTTTTCTTTACTATCTAGTTTCTTAAGGCAAATTTTCATAAGCATGCTAGCTTTAAGTAAAGTTGCTTTTTCAGAGCAAAGAACCTTCAAAACAAATTCAAGTAAACGAAAAGTTCAGCAAAGTTATCCAACAAATTCCATTCCTCTTCAGACATTTTCTGTTGAAGCTACAGCGCGAAGACCGTCAGGAATGCAGTTTCTTAGCTTTATAAAACGTTCAATCATAGAAAGGAGAATATTCCATCATGTCTTGCAGTCTACGATAAGCTTCTTTTCTTCTCCACTGAATTCCTCCTTTACAAAATATAATTCTGCTATTCTACACAAGAGATTTACGAAACATTCGGCATATTTTTCATACTTTCTTAATTTCTGTTAAATTATTTTTAGTAAGTTTTAGTGCTTCATTTGTGTCAATATTTATCTCAAACATGAAATCCATTTCCGGTCTTTATTAATATTATGACTAAACGTTGTTATAATCCATAATAATATTATTTATGTTTTCATCATCGTCTTCGCTGTCTGCATCAGCTATTTTTTCATCGATACACTCTCTAGCTTTGAATTACAAAACATCTAAAACTGCTAAATGAATGCAATGTCATGAATGTACAGTATATCAGTATCGTGAATAAAAAGAATTGTACAATACATCAGTCGTAGGATACATTCGGAAACATGAGTATTAAAATCTATCCCAAACTCTTTTAATATTTTGTTAACTATCTGTATATTTCTGGTGTAATTTAGAAAGTTACAAAACTTTATATGCTTTAATCTTATCAAGAAACCAATGCTGACTCCCATTATGAATATTTATAGTCATGTATTTTGACAATGAGAAACGGATAGCTTTACTCACTTCGTCTTGCTAACTGTTTCTTTTTTCCTTAAAAAAGCGAGCAGCAATTTTCTTAAACCAGTAGGAAATGTTGAATAACGTTTGTCATATTTAGTTTTCTGTAAATTCTCTTTAATATATTGCTGTTAGCAATGCAATAAAAATTTAATCAGTACTGCCAAGTCTGAAGTTTTTTCTTCAATAGATTTTCTTTGCACATTCATATTCTCTCAGTCTTTTGCCACTTAATGTAGGATGAATCACTTCTGTTGATACTATGAACATTTTTTGTATAAACTCAAATTTGACGTGATCCTTCACAATCTTGTTGTATTTCTTACATTTAGTTTCATTTATCGTAAGCAGAAAATAATCGCATATTTTTGGATCTACTCAACATACTCCACACGTTTATAAGGTGTTTTCATTCACAAATGAACTTAGTACATAATATGATAAAACAATTTTAACTTTGATACATTTTAATTCCTGCATTATAATTTTCAAAGCATCACAATTATTTATAATTAATATTTAAAAATAAAACTATTACAATTTCAGTCTATTTCATAAAAAGATGACTTGTTCAAAATTTATTTGACTTAAAAGAACCATTAGAACTTTGAAAAGAACCGTTTAACTTATACCTTTTCTAATGCTAATTCTAATCCATCTGAAAGCTAAAAGGAGAGAAAGTATGAAATTGTAAATGGGAAGTGAAATAAATATTTACAAAATCATTTTAATAAATACATAGCTGGGGGTTCTTTCTCGTATTCAAAAGTCTATTAACGTTATTCAATATGAAATATTGAAACAGCACTGTGTGTTGTTGCATTACTTCATATTGTTACTGGGTTGTACTGTACTTCTTATTGCACACTACTATGCACTATAGTTCTCTGCAGTTGGCAATTGTTGAGCCAAGTTTGAGCCTATTAAAACAATCTATCGACGGCTTTTGTTTTTGATTTTCGAATTATAAGAAAAATTTCAAAACCATGTTTTAACAATAGTACATAAGGAAAAAAAATCTATTGTAAATTATTAAATTTTGTTTTCTTTTGTTGTTTCATCAATGACAAAAGTATAAACTTATTTTTACAGTTTACTAAATCCTTAACATTTTAATTTTTAATTTCAACTAAAACTAGGCAATTCCTTATTAACTAATTACAAATATTAAATGTTTAAAATTCAAATATTAATGTTGATTCATTACTGAAAGTACCAACTTTCTAAACCACTGATCTGAAAGTAAACAAGTCGATTACAATCATTGTAATGATAAACGTTCCTGAAAATTTTATGCTCATTAATTATTTGTTTGATCAATAAATATTGCTCATGAATTAAAAATATCATGCGTTACACTTGCTTACACTACGAGATATTTTCTAATAATGATAAAATTAATGTCTGAATATTTTTCACATTTTTATAGAAATAATCTTCTATTTTTAGTAACATATTTGTAAATATTAGTTTCTCATTGCTATTTTTGGAGAAAATTCTTTACTGGAAAAAGTATAATTTTCATATTTAGTCAATTTATATTAAGATATTTTAATATTTTAATATAAACTTCATCAGAACGTTCAAATCTGTACAAATGATCATCAATATTAAATGACATATTTTAATTTTAACTGTGACACTGGGATTTTTGTGCAAATAAGTACATAAATATTCCAATGTCAATATGCAAACTACATTATTTTTATTTTTCTAGTGAATTGTATTGTTTACATANACGTTCGAATCTGTACAAATGATCATCAATATTAAATGACATATTTTAATTTTAACTGTGACACTGGGATTTTTGTGCAAATAAGTACATAAATATTCCAATGTCAATATGCAAACTACATTATTTTTATTTTTCTAGTGAATTGTATTGTTTACATAAATTCTCATTTTGGATAATACACAGAAAGCGTTATTATATAAAATTTTATGACTGGATTTGATATTCGGATGTTTTACGAAAAATTAATTTAATGTTTTACAGATATCAAATTATTGAAGATTTTTCTTAAAATAAGACAGTACGAAATGCATAATTAAATATGCACGTAAATGAATTATTTTATGAAAAACGCCCATCAATGGCAGAATAGATAAAACCACTGAACACAAAGTTGGTCCCGAATTCGTGCCTGACCAACGAACTAGCAATGTGGCGTTTTCTGAGAATTTTTTTTTTATGTGTGTGTGTGTGTGTATAACACATAATAGGGGAAACTGGTCCCTATTTAAGTGTTAGACACGTGAAAAAAAAGCATCCCGGAAAAGGCACGCCCTTTTGCAGATCGCCCCAGCATTACACTTCATCAATTCAATCTTTTATGAAATACTTAAATATTTTGCATAAAAAACTGCGATATAATGACATGTTCTATGATAATTTATGCAAACAATATTCTTAATTTGCACATAAATCCTAGTATCGATATATAAACTACATTATTTATTTTCTGATTTATTTCCTAGAATAAAATAGAAAATATTTTGATTTTACCCAGATAGAGTTATAAACACTATAGTCTTCAGAAGTATTTTACCGGCGGTTAATTGTCAAAGTCTTCGAATGTCAGTTGATAGATACGTCAGTTACATGTATCCCACTAATAGGTGAATGCGAACTCATTCGAACATCACTCGACAATAAATTACTCGTGTAACGAACGCATTGTATTATTTTTAGATGTAATACTGAAGAGGAATCACTAAGATGGTGTGATCTGAAATGCATTTATATTAGAGAGAGAATAATAAAATATGTGTTAATGCTAGCGTGGTTACTCGGTTTGCTGCAGCTATAAATGTTCTGAGTTTTCTTTTAAAACACGCGTCTAAAACATATATTTAATAATGTCATATCCGGTCTTTCTTTAGCAAATAATTGCCATATTTAAATTTGAAAATAACATATTTTGTATGAAATGTTCTTTATTCATTTTAATGAATAGCAAATTTGCGGCCTGCATTGAGAAATTCTTTTATCTTATAGATATAATACAATCTGTCATTTTGATATAGCGCACAGTTATTTTATAATAGGAAAGTGACAAAGCTTTCACATATTTCTCGTTTAATTAAATGGAAATATTTTATTTCCCGAATATCGACATATGTTTACAAAATATTCTACGAACTATGAAATATTAAACATTAATATTCATTTTATACAATTACCTTTGCCTTAAAATAATTAATATTCAATAACTTAACCAGTTAAAAAAATGCTACTCTGGACTTGCCAAAAAAATCAACAAGTTGACTCGTTAAATATATTTATTTTTTATTTTTTGAATTATTCTGGAAGATCAGCTTATGAACTGATTAAATGCAACGATACGATTTTTTTGTCATTGCCTTCATGAATAATAGTGTGACGTATAACGAAACACCTTTACTGATGCAGTTTTTATTCTCGACCATCCGCAAATACATTAATCTTTCTAGTGGATCTCTCTTGCTATTTTTGTATTGTTTCATTTTTCATAGGCAATCTGACATCACTGAAGTTAATGCGATTTTCTCACTTCAACAGAGCAAATAAAACCTTACTTCGCACATAACTATGTAACTATTTTGTGATATCAGATAAATATCTAATCGTTAACGTTATCAAATATATTCTGGTATAATTTAATTATATTTTTATAGATTTTTTTAAAAATGATTGTCGACATTAGAAATGCAGAAATAAACTATTACGAATTTTCGAATTCGTTACTTTTCTGTAAATAGTGTTAAAATGTTTTAAAATTTTATAAATTATGGTAATTTTTAAGCGTTATAGAATATTCTAAAGTGACAGAAATATTTAACCATTATTGTCAGGGCCATCGAGAGGGAAGAAACTGGGGATTTTTTCCTGGTTCCCAAGAAAACTTAGGGACTCGTAGCAGTTTCTATCCCTATAAATCAATGTTATATTTATTTTAAAAGAAAACTAAAATCGTTAAGACTGGTGTTTATTAATAAAGGGACACTATATATATTAACACACTAAAAAGTGTGTTAATATATATAGTGTAATTTTTAGTTAATATATATTAATATNAAATATTTTTATATATTAATATATAAAAATATATTAATATATTTTTAGTGTGTTAATATTACCACCGATCCCATTGGTTTTAATAATTGAAACTATATATATTTCATTTGTTCAAAAAAGGCCCGTTAGGAGGTCTCATACTCGACAACCCTAATCATAAAAAAAATATAAAAAATAAAAACTATATATATATTATTATTATTATTATTATTATTATTTAATTTTTAGCAGGTTTCATCGTTCAGTCGTAATGAGAGATCTTTATTACCTATGTGATATCGCCTTAATCTTTGTAAATAAATATGTATATTTACATATATACGATATATTTATTTATTATAATCAAATTAATTGAATTCTATAAAAGTTCCTAAACGAAAAAAAGGCTCTTATATTCAAAATTATTTTAAATATTAATCTTTAAAAATTCTGTACTTTTATATTGTAGGTTTTATCGATTCAAATTTTTTAAAATCTTAATCTTTATTTTATTACAAGAAAGAATTCAACAACAGAAAGGTTAAGTTGAGAAAGTAAATTTGCAGTATCGGAATGTATTCAATTGAAACTTTTATTTATTTTTATGTGTATATTTTTTGCAGTTATCGGGTTTTTGTTATATATAACTTTTTAGTTAATAAAACATTTTATATTGTCTAATCGATTCCAAAAATGTTTTTATAGCTTCTTAAATGGCAAATTACAGAATATTCAGGTGATTTAAAATGAATTCAGTGATGAGAAGTGATTTTGTTTAATATAATATTCTGTATGGTTATTACGTTGAACAAGATCTCATTACTGAACTGATATATTGATATAAATAATATCTTGTTCGATCATCTCAAAATATAACTAAAAAAATATATTGTTCAATATTATTCAATATAATAATTTGTATTTTGAAATTACCAATAAAATAGCAAACAAATCGAAATAGAACATTTAAAAAATGTTTTAAAACATTTTTAGAAGAGAAAAATAAAATTTATTGTTTTGAGTTGCAATTTGAAAAAATTGTAGACTTATAAATTTCCACTGTCGTCCGTCCGTCTGTTTTTTTTTTCTTTGTTTTTCTTAATTTCGAGAACGGAGTTAGATAGATGAAATCTGAGACCAGATATAGAAATCTTAGGGGCAGGAGGCCCTAAGGTTTCCATATATTAACTATATATGAACTTCCGATGCAAACCGGAAGTCATGTTATTTCAATTCAAAAATTTTCCCCTGAAAACAGTTAATAGATCACCGGCATGATTCTATTGTTAAAGGAAAAGTATGATGTACAGGGGCGAGACACTACAGTACTAATTTGAGTTGGAGAGCATATATTTTATTTTAAAATATGACTAAAAATTGCAAGCCGGCATTATGACGATGTCACAATAATTGCTCGTTAAATAAAAATTTTTTGTCAAATTAATGCTCTGAGGGCTGTTTTGTAAAAGTTACTAATATCATTAGATAATATCGGGCCGTCAAAGATGAAATTTGTGGAAAAAAAGGCAAAGTTGGTTGATAACTTACAAATATAAGAAATTATTTTATTCATCAAAGTATTAACCCGTATTAACCCTAGACACTTTTGCCATTTAAGCAGTAGGTTGTTCAGGCCGGTGGTATAAAACCCTGGCGGAGAGTCAATGAATTCCTGGAAGGCCAATTTTACAGTATTGTCGGAATTAAATTGTTTTCCTATTAAAAAGTTGTCCAAATTGCGGAAGAAGTGATAGTCAGTGGGGACTGTCTGGTGAGTATGGAGGATGATGAAGAAGTTCCAACTCCAATTCCTATACTTTTGCCACAGTCATTTGTGCAGATCGACTCCTATCTTATTGCGTTATCATGCAATAAGATAGGAGTCGATCTTTTGACCAATCTAGGCTGTTTTTCTTTAAGTTTTTGCATCATTTCATCCATTGGTTGCAGTATATTTCTGCAGTGATCGATGAGCCAGATTTCATGAAATCATAATGGATCACACCTGCGCTAGACCACCAAACACTCACCATCAGCTTCTTTTGATGAATATTGCGCTTTGGTTGGACATCATTGTCCAACCAGTGCTGAACGTTTGCGATTGTCATATTGGATACATTTCTCATCACAAGTGACAATTCGATTCAAAAATGGATCCAAACGCTTTTGTTTCTGTTTTTCATTCAGTTCATGTGGAACCCACTTATCCAACTTTCTCACTTTACCGCTTTGAGCTAAATGAGTTAATATTGTTTGTTTGCTAACACCAGACTTCAACGATAATTCATAAGCACTCTGAGATGGGTCAGACTCAAAGGTTGGCAATATTATTACATACAAATTTCATCCTTTCATCATAATAATATTAGTTACATAAAATAATATGAGTGGAATATTTCTGTTTCATAGCATTTCGAATTGACTCATAAATGAGTTCATTAATATTATCAGTCATGGCCAAACCAAAACTTTCTAATATCAAAACAGAGCTGTTACATCATATTTTGAGTTATCTGAAATGATGAAGAGAATAACTTTTGCTAGATTTTTATATTTTTAATATTACATTAACGCATACAATGTGAACTATGGGTCATACAGAGCCGTCGAAAAGAAAAAGCTGGAAATTTTTCACCGGGTGCGGAGAACACTTAGGGATCCGTAGTGATTTTAATCCCTATAATAAATAAACTCTTTAAGACTGATATTTATTAATAGAGAAACATTCTACATGCAGTATTTCATTTGTTCAAAAAAAAAAAGAAAAAAAGACAAAAGGAGCTCGTTTTACCCTCGAGCCATATACCAAACTTTCGACGGCCCTGGGATCATACTGTGAATTTTAACACAGTATTCACAAAAGTTTATTTAAATTATTCAAGTTACCGAGAGACAAGTATTTATCATATACGATTTATTACGATTTGATAATTAGCCTATACAGTATTTTGATGAATTTTTCGCTTTATGAGAACATTTTATTTATCTTTCAGAAACTTAGATCAATCACTTTACCTTAAATAATGGATCAATATTTACGGTATTAACTTTCCATAGTTCTTATAGTACTCGTTAATGCAATATTAAAAATATAAAAATCTAGCAAAAGTTATTTTCTTCGTGATTTCATACAAAAAAATGCTTCTACTTGTGGTTGTCGTTGATATAATAGAATGAACGTTATCGCTGTAGCGATAATCCACTCTCGAAGTAATTGAGTGTTCGTCTTGTATAAAAGCTCAATTATCTTTGTTGATAAAATCGTTTCAGAATCAAATATAAAATTTCAAGCTAACATTTTTTTTCTTGTGATTATTTATGATAAGAAAAATATATATAAAAATTAAAAGAAGTTAATATTGAATTTCAAGCTAAGTCGTAGAAATTTTTTCTGAAGCGTTTACGTTAGATCCGCCTGAATTGACTGAAAAATGCGTATATAAAAACCTAATTTAACCAATTAATTATATTTAGGGATGATAAAAAGTAAGGAGTATCAAAAAGAAACTACTTTTTTCAATATTTATGAACAAAAAAAACCGATTTCTTTTTCCTACCGTTGTAATTAATTTAAAATTTAAATAACATGTATTGTAATTTTGAATAGAGATTTTTTTTATTTGTGCAAAAGCGCATTAAATCCCTAAAAAATAAAATACATAAAATAATTTTAAATGTATGTTTATTGAGTGTAATTGGAGTAATTTTTAAAGTAAATGTGAGGTTTAAGCTTTGACTGAATCGAGATATAAAGCTTGATCATAAACAGAAATTGGAAGAAAGTTCTCTGTTAACGATCTTTCAGTCACAGCTTTGATATGGCTAATGATGGTTAACAACCATTAGATAAATATTTAAAGGATAAAAATTAAAGAATAATTAAATCGCTATAAATCTAGATTTTATTTGATCCAGTTGATTTCTGTATGCATTATATATATGCCTACGTAAGATCAAATATTGAAAAAAATTACAGATAATTACAATAATGAATATTAACAAGAAAACTAAAGGAATAATAAGTGAATGAATAAAATTGCATTAATTAATATTGAGAGTGGAAAAAATAAACAAACGAACGAGAATGATTAATCAAGAAAGATAGCAGAAGCGTTAAAATAATTAAAAACAAGATTGAAATTAGAAAAAGTCATTTAAAAAAAAGAATGGTTTTTAAGAACTAATTGTAAATTTAAAAATAAACTGATTAAATATTTGGTATAAAGTGTGAAAAATTATATATGTAATATAAAATTTTGACTATAAGTAATATAGATCTGAATTATAACAGTTAGTTAAGTATCTTACTACCTTGAGAAATATCTGTTCGATCCAGATCCTCAATACTTACCGTGATAACATGGTTGGAGCATCATTCCTATCTCATTAATATTGATCGATCAATCACTATAAGCATAATTAAGGCTAGCCATGTAAAGGTAATACGCATGGCATGACAAATATAATAAATGTAAATTGTAAGAATAAAATATTGAATTATTTTCTTGAGAGTTTACATTTACTAATCCACTACCCGGACTAATACTGAAAAATAAAGAGAATATCAGAATGAAAATATTAGACGAAAAATCTTACGAATATTGATATATATATATAGGCGTGCTATTAATGATAATCTTGTTTCTAGAATGACAATCTTGAATTAGAAAAAATTATTGTGCTGTCAATTAAATATATAAGTAAAACAGACGTGAAAAATATTCAATATTGCAATTTTTGGAAATGGAATCCCAGAAATATCAAAAAGCATAAAATTAATCGCATCGTCATTTAAGGAAAGTTAATAGTGTGGGATTTCGAGATCCCGAAATGCTGATGTCATCAGAGTTATGGTCTGGAAGAATTTCGTCTTTCCACTTACATAGAAATGACAAATTCATCGAGAATCGGAATGAAGGATAACTACTTCATTAAATAATATTTCAGAATATGTTATAAAACATATCTGTAAGGTTTAAAAAAGAGATAAAATAAATTCTAGACGCGACAATAATTAGCAAAAATATTAACAAGACGTGACAATTGAGATTTAGCGCGACAGAAGATTTTAGTCTTTCTGTTTGTTTAGAGAATGTTTACCTCTATAGTGATGTCCCTTATGCATGTAGTTCCACAGTTTATCACATAATGGTTCGTAAATACACAATAAATATTGCTATTCGCTCTCAACCGTAGAAAAAGGAACCACTTTGCTCGACTTTCAAAAAAGGATACAAATTTTTCGTCCCAATTCTTCAGTCAAGTTCATTATATTCAAATCCTGTTGGCAGATCCACTTGCCGCTAAGTGACTTTTTATGTAGGCCTATGTATCTGTGTGTCTGTCTGTATGTTTGTGTGTATCGTCCAGATCTGACAAAACCTATAAACTTTCATTTCTTAATGTGAACTATCATATAAATTAATTTGTTTACATTATTCGTTAGTTTTTTGTTAAAATTCTATCTTTAATCGCTACAAAGATCGAATTATACAAATAATAATATCGTTTATCAAATTTTTAATGTAGAGTTATATTTTTCTAGTGAAGTTATAATAAAAATATACAGGACAGAAATTTTCCTATTAATATATAGTTAATGTTATGTTTACATTATTAACTATCATTATTTAGAGATATTATTGTTTATTTTATATAAAATTGTATAGGGAATACTTTAGAACGCTAGAATATTTAATTATTAATAACTTTTTTAAATCGTCGCATTTTTTATTTAAAAAATAAAAATTGATTAAAATATACAATAATAATATCGATATAAACTATAAAATGATAATAAAAATGAAAAAATAAATAAATATATTTTTTGACTAAACAACTAAAAGATGTTAGATTCGATTTTGTATCTCACTATAATGAGAATTTCTATTTTATTTTTATGAACTTATTCTTTTAATGATTTTACGAATTTTATTATAAAACTTCAATATTCGTTTCTATTAAAATTTAAATATTTACTTACAAGATAAATATACAGTCAAAACCTCTGAACAACGGCCACTGACGGAAACATTAAAAAATGCCGTCGTTCGGAGGTTATTTCGTGTGAATTTCAAAAAGAAACGTTCCTGAAAAAAATGGCCGCCGTTTAGAGGTGGCCGTTATTGCAGGTTCGACGTATTTATACTTTTTTTTTTTAAAATAATCTATCTTAATATAATTTAAAATTTAATATAAGAAATGGTAATTTTTTTTAGTTTTTAAATTAACTAATTTAATTTTTATCTGTGTAAAAATTTTTACAATTGCCATTATTAAATTAATAACAAAAAATTCTATGGTACAAAAGATTAGTCTGATAAAAGGTTAGCAACTGTAATAATATTCATTAAATAAAATATAATGAGAGCAAAATTATGATACAATTGAAGCATAAAAAGATTAAATTATTTAAAAAACCTAACGAATGAATTTTATTTTGTGTAATTACTCTATATATTTTTGCATTTTAAAGGTGTTAAATGATTTAAATTGGTTTATAAACTTGAGTGACGAAATAAAGATAGATTTAATATCAAAACAAAGTAATTAAAACAATAATAAACATATTTATTTTAACATTTAATCAATTTTAATATAATTTGGCTGCAATTTTCTAATTGCAAACCTTCTCTTCCTTTGTTAACCTAGAAAACGAGATGAAAATCGAGAACAGATACGGAAAGCTTTGGGGGGCCAAAGGTCCCGATTAACTTCTGGTCTTGACCGAAAGGGTCACAATTTCCATTCAAAATTTTCTCGAGAACGGATTAGATACATAAAAATCGAGACTAGATACTAAAAGCTTGTTTTTAAATTAAAATACTGTATAATTAAAAACTGCAACTTGGCTAAAGCACTAATGAATGTATTCGCACTTATCATTAGATCTTCTCCATAAATATTAAATACGGAACCTTTCATTATCAATGACTTAATAAATGTAGATTTTGCATTTAAAGGTATGTACTGTACATTGTAAAACATACAAACATACATATACAAGTTATATTTTACTGTACTGCTCTCGAGCAAAAAGTATGTCTAATAAGAATAAACATTAATATGAAAATCATAGTAAAAATTTCACTCTTTTAGGCCAACTCAAATCAACACCGTATTTCAATGGAGATTTCAAATTCAGAAGGCCTACTATTAAAATTCATTAAGAGTATGAATCGTGGACAGTATAGTGGACATTAATTATAATGCAATGCTCACTTATATAATGATGCATTGAATTTAAATTATCAAATGTGTCAAAAAGATTTAAATCAGGGGGTGTCCACGTCTCAGGGTAGTGTATATTTTCTGCAAGTCGTAAAGAATAACTGAAAACATTTGGTCAGGATCGATCAGAGTTCAGAAGTGTATAGAAAACAGATAGACAACACATTGTTAATTAAGATATACATATAAAAATTTCGATTGTAGCTAAGTTAATTAATACAACGTGTTAAAAACAATAATTTTAATAATACGGTAGCTTTTATATTGCTGAATAGAATATGTCGCGTTTAATTCAGATCACGTAAATTTGTATTAATAAGTTAATTAAAAAATTGTAGTAACAAACCTTGTAGTGCGAAGTACAGGTATAATAAACTTTTAGAATGTGTCTTGGAAATAATTAACTTGATAGAATAACACTTTTTCTTAATAAAAGTACTTTTGTTACATCTTAAAGAAAGATTTAATAAGTCTTTCTTTAAGTTGTAACCACCTCAATTTCTCCTTTTCTCAATCTCTCGATTAATCAATCAATCCTGGAAGCTGTGTAGACGTTTACTTCATAAAAAATGATTCAACCAGTAACAACGTAATCCGCATTTCCGAAAATCAATCTTATTGTTTTTCTTTTTTGTCTCCATAATCAGAAAAATGTAATCATATATATATATATATATATAATTATTGTTCGAATAATACTGTATCCTATTTTATAAAAAATTAAATAAAATAAATTGTTAGAAATGCTTTTAAACTGTCTTAAATCTAGCTACTACTCATGAAGAAAATAAAATTCTCTAACATCCTGAACGAGTGTAACATCGGGTTACACTCGTTTCACATCTCAATTATTGTTATTTATAACATATAACAAAATAAGTTGAAATATTAGACACTTCAGTACACTTTAACACAGTGTATCATATTTAAAATATATAGGACCGGGGCAAGATCGGCATGTTAAGCTTTACTTAAATTTCGTGTAATAAATACTGCTGTAAACTGAAAAAAAAGCTTTGCATATTGTCTATTGGAATGTTTACTATAGAACTGGTTAAAATCAGTTTGGAAATAAAAATAATTAAAATAATTACAACTTTACAAGAAGAGAGAAATTGACGAAGTTGCCCCGGGTATAGGGGCAAGATCGGCAACTTCTTTCTTTTTGTAAAGTTGTAATTATTTTAATTATTTTTATTAAAGTTGCCCCTGGTATAGGAACAACAGTAATGGGGCAAGATAGGCACGTATATAAAATTATGTTATTAACAATGTATAAGTTGGAATTCACTATTAAAACAAAGAAATACAAATCCAACACCCATTTAATATTATTACAACGAAATGCAAGTTCAAAGACATATATACATGAATAACAAATGCAAACATGTTTTCATTTATCATCTGTTTGATTTTTATCCTTTGCTTCTAATGTGGCTTTATGTTGCCGATCTTACCCCGCTAGTCATGATTTCGAAACATTAAGTACAACCCTGAGAACAGAATGCCAAGCCACGATCTGGCCACGTGAATAAGTTGAAGTTACATCCTTCTAACAGGAAAAGTAACTTTCGTTATCATGGAATTATAACAAAACCTGCCAATTCAATATAAATGGAAAAAAAATATTATATGGAATTGAACGAAAATGAAAATTTGCTTGATAATTCAACTACGCTTGTTGGAGAACAATAAAAACACTACACTCAACAAGCCACCAATAAAACTCAACTGCCTAACCTATAACCAAAGTCTCCTTTTAATTTGTTTTTAAAAAAAAGCGCTTGACAAACTTGCCCCGCATGCCGAAGTTGCTCCGGTCTCCCCTACTTGTACACAAATAGAAAATCTAGCAATGTTTTTCGAAGGAACGTGGGCGTATTTTCGAATTAATCGATTTAATTTATCTAGAGATTTTAAAAACACTTTTTCGCCCTTTACAGAGTTATTAGGAAATCAATTAAATTCTATAAATAAAGATGGTACTATACATAATAAAACTAAATTCCTTAAGAATGAATCTTTTATTATCCGCTTAAAGTAAATTAAATTTAAATCAAAGAATATCGGGTTTTAAAATATTTTTTCGATATATTCAGCATTATTATCGAACTAATCTTACTTTATTGAAGCTTCAATATTATTTCAATCTTCTTTCGCAGAACTTAATCCGGATTAAGATGTAGATTATCTAGATTACTTTCAATTCTAACGTTTATGGATGCCAAGACAAATGTGATACATTACAAAATTAAACTGCTGTAGAAGAAAAACAAAATTCTGATGAATTTACGGAAATGAATAAATGGAATTGATAGCATATATAATTTAACCCGTACTCTTTGTTAATTGACAAAAATCTATCAGGTTATCATTTCAATTGAGTTTCCTGCAGCTTTCATAATGACTCATAGTTTGACAGATTCTATTTACTCCACTTTTTTTTATTCGTTTAATTATCTTCGTTTAATTATTTTTTATTCGGGTAATTTACTGTATATTTAGTCTTGACTAACGGCGAATATACTGTAGTCTAAACCAGTCTGCAAACTTTTGGGCTGCCAGTTTTCTTTTTTTTTTTTTTGTATAATATAGTTAATAATATATACAAGTAAATTTGATGAGGCAGTATTAATTCACATGCAGTTTTCATATAAAAAAAAATTTTACTTACAGTATGAAAATTTACAAAGTACTGAACTGTTATATATATAACCCACTGGACTGGACTGATAATTTTTAATCAACCGTTTTCAATTGACCCCCGAAAGTGTCATCGATCGCTTGGAACCACTGGTCTAAATCGCAAATTTTGTGCTACAAATATTGAAAGAAATTTATACGCCGGTATATCTGCTCTATATTATAAAATAATTACCTTAAAATCGTCACGAACTTTTTGAACAAGTGAGCGAAGCTAGCGGGTGAATAGCCCCCAAATATGATACATATAGACCGAAATTTTCCCTTTTTGAGGGGGAATACAATTTCACAGTAACAACTATTATTTCGGTCTACATGAATAATATACATATTGCAAGTAAGTGTATTAATTATAACATGACATGGTCTAGCAAGACCGCTTAAATAACAATAACATTAAAATATTTAAAAATTACCATCGAGGACACGCATTCAAGAATCTGCATGTTACAATATACAAAAGCGCAGAAACGTTCAGCTGTTTTGTTTTACGTCATGCGCTAATAAGCCGTTAGACCGTTAGACTTTACACGAAATGCTTAGTTTCGTTAGACAGACGCTAAAATACGCACCCGTTTGTTGAAACGAATGAATAACATCCGAAGAAATCAGGTTAGCATTTTACGAAGTGACCAGAAAAACTAGACAGACTGTACTGTAAAACAAATGTCTATTACAAACGCTTAAAGAAATGGCTAGTCACTTGAAATAGCAAATTTCAGCATGTGGTTACAGAATATATTTAATTATTCATAGTTTGAAGTTGTTAGTTGAAACAATAATAAATATTTGTAATATTTACCAAATGGGTGTATTGTGATGATAAATTGATAATACACTTGTTTTATAATGGAGAATACAATCCATGTTACGCATATTGAGTCTGAAGTCTAAATTTATGCTAAATATAATTAATTTTACGTTATTTTTTTATTATAAATATAAGTAAAATATACAATAAAACCAGTTATTAAGCTCTTTTTCGTTTTGTTTTATACATTAATCTATAAGTATTGATACATGTACAGTACGAGCTTACAAGAACTTAACAAATGATTATTCATATATACCTTTCGTGTTGTAATTTCAACAAGAGTAAAATACTAATTATAATTTTATTATATAATTATATAAACGATATCTATCTATGTTATAGAATAAACAAATAAGTAGAAGAAACAAACAGATCGACAATTTAAAATAAAAGATGCAAATTATAAGTAAGGAAGTCAAATTAACGAATACTTTAAATTATTTGTCGATGTGTGCTTTATTAAATTTAAACAAATCCTTCTTGACTGCTGATTTTATATTCCTATTCAATGTTTATTCTAATTATCTTTTAATTTAGGCAATTCCCCGATCATAACCAATTTAATTAGATCATATCCAGACTAATAATGGCGCACTTGGGATTTGATCCTGAATTAAACTTACATTAATTGATTTAATTAATAAATTAACTTTATTGTATTTCTATTGTTATTATTATAAATATAAAATTCGTTAATATTTTTTTTGTTTTAGAGTATTGATTTAATACTTTTTTAAATCATTATTATTAGAACGTTATCCGTAAGCTTAATTTTAAGTTGCTTAATTGTTTAATATTAAATTATTCTATTAAATAGCTCTATAAAATGTTTTCAATTTTAGTATTTCATTTTAAATTATACATTTCTTATTTCAAATGTACAAAATAAGTGCTTAATCTAAGAGCTCAACTTTTTAATGTGTTATATTTTGTTGTACAGATGACTCGATAATTTTTACTTCCATTAAAAGTATTTAAATATTTAATAACATTCTAAATATTTAAATATTAAATATACAGCTTTTAACAGAAATACGAGCATAAAATACGCAGATAAAACAGAATCTGTTATTATGGTTTCGATGTTAAATACTTTTATAATTTTAAAAGTAATTCGATACTAATAGCTGTTTCTGGTGAAATTTTTATTATGATTTTTAATTTTTAATTTTTTATAACGTGATTTTTTGGAGGCAAAAAATAAATACTGTTAAATGTAAGAGTCGGAAGTGCGTATTGTATTACGGCAGTTAATAACTCTATGAGACAAATAAAAATATAATCCGCATTTTCAACAATCACAGATTAATCTTTACTTGCTTCTAGCCAATCAACAAAAGTATAGCCATTATGTGAGAAAAATCTGTTTCTTTTTTCCTCTCTTTTATATTTTTTTAGAATATCGCAAATAAAACTGTTATTATTGCCAATAAAGAAAGTTCTTTTCCTAATGTAAGTTTAAGGGAATAATTTCTTGATAAATAAATAAAAAAGCTGTGTATTGTCAAGAGAGTTTATTGCCCTCTTATAAATACATACTTATCACGATGAGTTACAATATGGATTACGATTAAATTACTTATGGATTACTTTAAAATATCGATACAAAATAACGACATAAAGAAGATCCAATAAGTTAATTGTAAATTTAACAAGAAAATGATAGTGAATAGGGATTGTTTTACAAATAAAGTGAAAAAGTCACGTCACCAAATCTTTACTTTCAATTAGAGTTGTCTCAGGCATCATTGTTCGTTCGACTTTAAAATATTTCTTCAATTGTCCGTTAGTTTTCCGGTTATTATTTAAATAGGTCTTATTTTATAAAAGATCGCGGTTTCTGCTGCTTCCTTAATACTCTTTTAATAAATTTACAGTGTGAATACGATTTTTTGACAACAGAAAAAGAGACTTATGAACGTATGAAAGGAACAAAGAATAGGTCCTGACTACTAGACAGACTTCGCAAAATATAAAAAAGACTTGAACTAAAAATACATTCAGCTAAAGAAATATAACTTGACCAATGAAACTGAAGTTAAATATTTATATTTTTACTCGAAAACTAGAAAAAAATACAAAGAATTTTCCAGTTGAAAGCGTAGAAAAATTACATTATATAATTAAGTTTAATATGCGAACTTTTGTAGGTGAGCGTGAATAACATTTACGTAATTACTGAACTAAAAGACAAAAATGATAATTTTTCTGTTACATTTTTATCCATATCACCCTTACTTTAATTTGAAAGTAAAATTTACAGTTTATCGACTTTTTTATACTAAACATTAAAGAAAATTAATTAATTAATTATATATAATATTTAAGATAGTTTAGACAAATGTATGTCGGAGTTTACTAATAAACGCCCATTTCCAATTAATTAAAACAAGTTGAATTGGAAAGGGCAGGTTTAAATATAAAAGAAATAACATGGATACGCCTCTTTATTATTAATAATTAAAGGAGTGTTCGATAGTAAATTCTACGATTTTATATATTAATATAATCTTTTTTTTTCATCTTAAAGGCCTAATTAAATCGTAAATGCACGTTAACGCGACGTGTTTATTATCTCAACTCAAAAATTCTTTGTAAATCTTTCTAGCCTCGTGGCAAAAGTATAAATATTTATGTTCAGCAGCATTGCTTGAGATTTATATATTCTCAGTTCAAGTCTTTTTTATATTCGGCAGTCTGTCCAGCAGTTTAGGACACGTCCTTTGTTCGATTTCCAGTCATCTACACTACGTCATGTTCTATTATGTAAGTCTCTGTATACGTCTTTGTAATCGTTATTAGAATCATATCTTTTGTGAAAATTCAAAGTAAAAAAATAAATAATTAAATTTAAAACTTTAAATAAAATCGTATCCAATACATTAAAATTAGATCTATTTATTGTAAACATGTAAATGATATAACATACAACATGAAATATATTGTATATTTTAAACATATTTCACGATCTGTAACTAAATGTATCATATCTGAATGTATTATATTATAAAACTATATACATTATTATAATACAAAATATGAAGAGTTATTATAGTATAACACGTAAGATACCATAAAGGCAACTTACGTGTTAAAAACTTCCTTCCCAATAAATTTAATTATAGAAGTCAGCTTAGATTTTAAATTATTTATAAAACCTCTTGCCATTTATCAAAATTAAATAAACTAAACTAATTTCTAGAAGAAAGAAACCGTCCGGAAATTATTATTAAAGGGAACATCTAGCTGTTGTGACGTAGAGTGAGCCTGTAAATTATTATATAACGGATATTTTATTTGCGGCTCCTTTTAAAAATTAATATAAAATATATTAAAAATTAAAAAATAAAAATAAATAAATTGTAACAATAATATGTAGTATAACATAATTTAATTTTAAATTATGTTAATTATCTTAAAGCGATTTTTATTATTAACATATTTTAAAATTTTTAATAAAATTTTATAATAAGTTCGATCATATTTTTAATACGTGAATAATTAAATTTATTTTTAATTTCGCCGTACAATGATTCAAACTTATTAAAATTCTTCCGACTTTCTTTGAATTTTCTTAAAAACACATAAAATGTCATTTATCTTTCGCTGATCTATTCGCTTATTCATTGCTCCTTTCTACGTATTAATGTGCAGAATATTCCATTCATTTTTACGATATAACACAATTGAACATATATATAAATATCAAAGTAGTAATTTTCTACCGTAACATTGAATTTAATATAATGTATTAAATTAAGCTTCAATAGCATAAAACGACCTTCCAAGTTTTTCTACGAGTAAAATAAAGTATTTTATTCTTTATCCTTATTTAAAAATTCCTTTAAACATTTTAAAAAGAATAATAGCAAATTTTTATATTGTTGTTATTCCTACTTTTCAACATTCTTTATTTGCTACACTTTTCTTTTTCTTTTGTAAAAGTTACTCCACGTTGTTGAGACTGCGCATTAACTTCTACTGACGTAATGTACGAAATTTGCAGCATTTGCTTCTACCCGTTTAGATGTGTGTCTGGTTGCAAAATTAACGCTCTCGATCAATATTTCTTGCTTCGAGCAGAAAGGTGAATGACCTAAGTCGACTTGAGCAGAGAATACGAAATTAGTCTACTGTTAAGTATCAGAAACGAGTCGGTGTTAGATCCAGACAAAACATTGATATTGATTTGTAGCCAAAATAAAAGGCAGCTTCGAGTAGTCAGAGTGGATCGATACTTCCCAGCAGACTTATTCCAAGGATATCCGGACGAGGACACGTATTATGTTCGATATAAAACCGAACAATAGGGATGGAGACAAAAGCGCGAAAGAAGAGCCTAAATTTCTTATCCGAGATGCTACCTATACAATTTACAGATATTCAATAGAAGTTGTAGCGTTACTAGTTATATAAATCATAAAAAATAGAATAAATGACTGGAATTTCCTCATAGATACATTTAAATTTGTAATTCTCATCCCTAACAGCGCGTCGAGCAGATCCGTGCCCGAGGCGACTTCTCTTATCTTTCTCGATCCGAGTAACTCATTCGGAAGAAATTAAGGCTCAGATGTTGGTTTATTCCAATCACTAGCCTCCACTCACTCGGTAGCGAAGCCGATCGGTGAAGGTTATAATATAGACAAATAGACACTCACCTAATATACCTCGTCCACATGATGAGTGAGGATGAAGATTAAACTTCCAGTAGTAAATGTCGGTTCATTTTTACCATTGTAACTCGGTCTAACCACTTAGGCTGCTTGCCTAAGCCTAATCAGTAGGACGACACGAAAGCTTTCCTACGACGTTATAGTACAATGCAGCTGTGCATGCGCAGCAGTCCCTTGTCTATCGATCGCTTCCAGGAGAATGGGTGGGACGGGGACCATTCATGCCCCACCTCGCCGCAGGCGCCATCTTATTCTAATGCCTGTTTCAGTTCTGATTCTATAGCAAACTTATTCACACCTAAAGACCGCTGTTTTTTTTTTTTCTTTTTACTTTTGAAAGTCTTAACATTCAGTATTTAAATATATTCCTAGTTTCTATAATGACTGAAAGTGAAAATTTATTTTTATTCGTCAAGTGCGTGTGTTGGTTCGTTTTGAATGACCTTACGGGAAATTTTCATCCATTACAGCTTCCAGATTATATGTACAGTACTTGATAGCAAGGACATTATTCTATATATATATGCTTTTAATATTTATCGAAAATGTGATTTCGTTATATATAAAAAAGTCTTTAAAAGATTATAAAATATCTTTCCAATTCAGAAATTGTTTAGACTAAAATATATGCACACAATTCTCTCTTTTCTTTTAAAGCTTTTATTTTTAAATTCTGCTAAGCAAACAAATTTAAATAAATCCTATTTATACTTTTAATATTAGGAAGATTAATATAAATAATTTTGATTAAATTTTTAATCAGTCTAAACACACGTTTAATATCAAACCGTACAAGTTAAAATTTAGATTAAATTATCGAATGCTTTAATTCTGTTACAATGTTTAGTAGCTAATAATAAATGGCGTGTTTCCCTTTCTCATTTAATAATATATTTATGTTATTAAAATAAATAATATTATTAAAATAAATTCTAATTTTTTAAAAATATTATATTTATTAACAATAGTGACATGCAATATATTTAAATCAAATTAAATGGATTATAATCGTTTAATAATTTTGGGTATTCTCTGTTATATACATTGTTATAAATTTTTCAAATTCTATATTTCTTAATATAAATAATTATTTTTGTACTTTATTCTAGTTACATAGACTTAACTAATTTAAGAGAGGAACGGATTTAATTTGCTATAATCACGTTAAACATCCCAATATTATTATTTTTTTTCATAATAAATTAACTGTATAAATCGCATTAATAACACATAATTAAAGCGCTTATGTTGTATAAAAGCATTTATTATCATTTTATTAATTTAGACAACTTACAGACATAGGCCTACTATTCTAATGGCACATCTTTAGGGATTCGATATCAAATCCGAGGATCAAAAAACCCCAAAAATTTTACTAGGTGATATGTTCACCACCTGGCCACCCCATTGTGGACCTGACCTAACCACGACAGGCATGATTAAAAGGTTCTCTCAGTGCCTACAGGGCAAAAAGACTAGGCTAATAAATAAATAAATAAATATGTCTTTCTTTCAATATACTCGTATGCAATTTAAATAATTTAATTATAAGATAAAAATATTTTGAAATCTTAAAAATAATTTAATAATTCTTTTCATGCGTAGAAATTTTATGGCAATCACGCACAATTTAAGTAGTTAAATGGTGTAAAATGCTTCCTCTTTTTTTTCCAAACCAAAGAAATAGAATAAATAAAATGTTTATATTAAAGAATGTATAATAAAATAAAGCTATTAAACATTGATTTTTTACATTTAAGAAGTGTAAATATCCTGTTTGTAATCTGCATTACATTATGATAATTATATCCTGTTTCAAACTTGGCTAGAAGTCGATCAGGAAACGAAAAAAACTTAAACAATAATGTAGATTTATAAGTTAAATTTTAAAATTTATTAAACAAGGAAAAGAAAATTATTAGTTATATATAGGTTGTGTAATAAACAGGAATTAAATTTGAGGATATATTTGTTAAAATATACTTTAATTAAATAAATTACTAAATATATTAGATTTCAGCTGTAAAATATGCGAAATTGTTTATTTTAAATAAATTCTATATTGAATAATAAAAATATAAAATATTACAGATTCCAAGTAAAGTTTAATTAACACGGTAAAAGTATTTACAAATCAATGACGTCATATCCGGCGATACAGACACAAATTGTTGAAGTGATTGTAACAGGCGGAAAATATGAGAGATAAAAGATTAACCGGAAATATGATTATGAGGAAAAAAGTAAAAGTAAAAAGAGAGAAAATATACTATTTATATATCACGTGAAGTATATTTTTTTCGCAGGAACATGTTTGATATATAATCAAAACGTTTAGCCCGTACTTTTAATTGTATGCAAATGACTACCAGCTCTATGTCACGATTAAATATTGCAGGAATCATTCTTTATTAAGGCGACAAATTTGATGTTTTAATATTTTATAAAATTTATAGATCCGAAAGACAATTTTATCCTTTCTTTATATATATATATATATATATATATATTTAAAACTAGTGTGAAATGGAAAAAACATATTCAACATTCATGTACAGTGTTTAGATACTGTGTATGAAAGTTTTTGAAAATAATGTAATAAAAAATGATCTTTGATTATTTTTTAATGAATAAATTCCTGAATTAATTACAGTAAGTACGACATATTTATTGATTAATTTTAAAGACTATATGAACGTCCATTAATTACGTGTACAGTTTTTGAGTCACTTTCTTCAATGATGTACAGTACATTGTACAGTACTCTTGACAAATCTCCCTCTCTTTAATTGCCTGTACAATAGTTCATAGATCCCCTGACATTGAAGAAATGACTTTTAAAAGTTTTGTAAATATTTTTAACTGATAAAACACGTCTAGTAGATAGACTTATAAAAGCAAATTCGTATGCTACTATAACCACTAAAAATGTCTATGTAGACAATGCTCCATCTCCTTCCATCGTACAGAATGATTTAAGACTTACTTTTCGCATCCTTCACATACCTTAAACTGTATACGTAATTAATGGACGACTCTATTATAAATTTAATAGAAGAAACTGATCAAAGATCAGTATCATGCTTACTGATGCTCTCGCGTAATCAATCAACAGCATGGTTACTAGAAATTATTATTATTGATTATTATCAATGATAAGTATTTATAATGTTAGGCATCACCAAATCTGTATATCTATTATATATACATTTATCTTAATTTATAGCATTATAAATTACGTATAATTCTAAAAAATTGTGTAGGAAAAGAACAAAGTAACCTTTATTTTTGTCCATTGGAAAAGTCTGTTTAATTAATTAAAATCTCGTATTCTTTTTAAACCGTTATACAACGATCACTGACAGAAACATAAAAAATGGCTGTCATTTAGAGGTGATCGTTATTGAAAGTTTGACTATGTATTTATTTATTGTTATTAATATTAACCTATATGCAGCTGTTTTAACAACTGTACCATTGTTAACAAAAAGCGCGTTATATCGTTTTCTATTTCAACGTTGTTTGGTTATTGAATTAAAAATAAATAAATAAAATAAAATTTACATTTTATCAAATTTAAATAAAACAATTTAAAGTTTTACGTTTTTTATATTAGTTTAAATATATTATTTTATTATACGCAACTCTTTTGAAATCAAATCAAGCTTTTCAAAGACAATAATTTACTGGTGATATCCTATTCAATTCTTTTATAAAATTTTACAATACAATTATTTAAATATATAAATAAATAATCAACGTCGTTTCTAACATCTCATTTATATGAATTTTTANAAGTTTTAATAAAATTGACTGCAAAAAAATAAAATTTGGCAATTATTTTCTCTATTCTTTTTTATTTTATTTTATTAGCATTTAAAGTTAAATAAAGTATTTTTATTTATAATTTTATAAATTTATTTGGAGATTTAAAAAAAATTAATTTATTATTTATTCTTAAAATTCTACAATAGAAGAATTATTTATAAAAATAGAGTAGGCCCTCGATTACCTGTGGAAGAGGTTCCATTATTACTGAAAGTTCGTTAAATAGAATCTGATTTAAAAACCTATTAATTGAAGACCTGAAAAGTACAGATTTATTAAAATTTTATTAATTGTAATGTACTGTATAATGAGTGATTTATACTCATTGATTTATTAAAAATTGAAAGAAATGTTCTAAATTTTTCCTTTAGGATAGGGATTTCTTGTCCGTTAAAACGAGAGACTACTGTATTTTAATAGTATCTAAGTGCTTTTTTACAACCGAAAATGAAATAATAATAATAAGATACAGAGTGAATACATATGTATCAGTCTACTGTACTGTACACGTCACATTCTATTTTCAAAACGTATACTTCGTAGAAT
The DNA here is from genome assembly GCF_000671375.1 of Centruroides sculpturatus. Lineage (NCBI taxonomy): Eukaryota > Metazoa > Arthropoda > Arachnida > Scorpiones > Buthidae > Centruroides > Centruroides sculpturatus. Next base: position 304,945 of record NW_019385162.1, on the reverse strand, counting down.
AATAATGTTACTCTGTTATGTATCTGTATATAAAATCCTACACATATATATACGTTTATTTATTTAAATAAACGTATATATATAGGAAGTAAATATAAAAAACGTAGATATACGTAGATATACAGGAAGTATAATATAAAAAGAAAACAATGATTAACATAAATTTTTAAAATATTACAATTTATATTTAATTTTGTATGTTAATTAGATTGTTCTAACAGAGAAAATATGAATTTTTCATATTTATAAACCGAAAATTTTGATAAAAAACGTATAACCGGTAATATATTTACGTTGAAATCCTTTTTCCTTACATTTGTATATGTATTACACTAGAAAGAAAATCTTTTATCCGACAAAATAATGTAGATCTATATGATTTATTGAAGCTTAAAAAATATACAAGTATTTTTTTACTTATTTTTAAGTAAAAAAAATTGAATTTTATGTCAATTTATTCAAAAATAATACAATTTGCTATAATGTTAATCCACTTGTTAATAAATAACATTATAATAAACCTATTTACTTGTGATTTTTATATTATTTTCGACTCGTGTTTCTTGGCTGTTGTTTTGTTTTACAAATTTATATTATTTAGATTTTATATAACTTACTGTATACATATGTTTACACACATATACACACAGTTAAACCTCGATATAACGCCACATGTGTTCTCTTAAATTGACATTAAATGGATTGTGGCGCTAAACTAAAAGATTTTAAACAATAAAAATTATTTAAAGTGATGAGATCTATACCAGTTTGTGTCTTGAGAGTTTAGAAGTCACATTATTTCGTATAAATGTCATTTGCAATGCAAAATCTTGCATTTAATAATTCAGAGATAACGAAGGATATTACTATTTAATAGTTATGAGGAAGATCCGTTCGAGAGCATTGATTGGCGCTATACGAGGGAGGCACTGTATAGGAAGACGTTACATCGAGGTTTGACAATAAATATTCAGACACTTTAATTCGAAAGAGAAAAATTAAATAAAATATAATTCCATACTTTCTATATTTAACACTGTTTTAAAATTAGATATTATTTTATAATTATTTTAAGATATTTGTTTTTAATTTCACTCAATACCTAAACAAATCTTATATTTTTTTACTATAGAAAAATTTACAGCAAAGTAGCAGATTTGCAAGAAAATTTGTCTGTGGAAAAAAAACAAAACACAAATATAAATTCAGACTGTTGAAACTATTAAATTTCATGAGATCATTTTATTTCTTTTGCTGTCTCTTCCACGTTCTTGGGGGTGCAAAGTGAGATCAAGAAGATCAATTTTCCTTACGAGTCTTTACCGATTAAGGAAAACATAAGTGCTATATTCTTAAAAGGTAAACAGATTACGTTTTATTCCAGAATTTTGAAAGTATTGGTATTAAGCTATTTGTCTTTTTTTAAAGCATCAAGTTTCTGTTTTTTGAAGTAGCGTACACGGATTAAGCTCTATTTACGTGAGCTGTGGGCTCCATAGCGTGAATGAAGCGAGAAGATTAGTAAAAAAGGAGCCAAGGAAGAATAATAAACGAAAGAATGCGATAAGCATGAGAAACTAAATATAAAGAACAACGGATTTTTTTTGAATGAATAGAAGTGAAGAAAGAACTGAAAAGTTGATCGATAAAATCACACTCTTGTGCTACTTTTAACGCATATATGTGCTTTTGTATGTTGATTTATTGTCGAGTAAGTATAGATTTTATCAATAAATTTTTTTTTATCTTCAATAAAATGTTCGGTTCTTAGCATCTTTCTATTCAAAAACCTCAATTGTTCCTCTCATCTTTTTTCTAAAGCTGCTTCTGAATTTTTTCTCTTATTATTAATCAATTTATTGTAATTTTGACACGACTTTAAACGTCTTTAATTAATTTCAATTTGGTAAATCTAATAGAAAAGAAGATTATTTATATTTCGAGATATGAAGACATTTAATTCAATTTACTTGATTAAATGTCCAAATTTATTTAATTTTGTCTTGTCTACTAAATTTTATCACAGATGCGACAATTTTTAATTTCTAAAATTTTTAAATTAATAAAATAAATGATTAAATCCGGATTATGAAATTACTCAGAATTAATCATATTTTATATTTTTATGAATAAATTCTTAACTCGTGTTTATACAATTGTATTTACTTGCACTTTTAAAAGTAAAAAGGTCATTATGCTAATGTCTCAATAAATTTAATGTGGATTAGATGAAGAATTCCCAACAAACTTGGAATATGTTACATAAATTTAAATTTTAAAATGTTTTAGGTCTTCCCAAAGAAGTATTTTTCCTTCAGAAATCTCTATCATGTGATGAATGCGGTTTAGGAATCAGATTGCAGAACGTTGTAACTTCGCATAAAAACAAATTATAATAAAATTTTCTAAGATACATTTTGATTTTATGCATTTTATATTCATAAGTACGGCAAGAAGTATGCTGAATTTTCCATAAAAAAGAAATAAAATTATAGTATCTATGAGAAATATAAACATTCTACTTTTTTTTTGTTTTGTTTTTCGATTAATGTTTGCTGTCAAATTTATTGTTATTGCTAGAAAAAATGTCATCCCTTCTTTGTCTTATCTAAGCAATCTTATAAGTTATGTTTCCTTTCCCAATGTAAAGATAAAAAATTCATTGTCTACAGGCATTCCTCTTCGTTTAGTTTCGTTACCTTTTAATTGAGCGGCGTCACCCTGAGCTATGTTACGATTGGTTGCAACTTAGCATAAATTCTTACCAAATTGCAAAAGTTAAAGGTTATTCAACTCTTTTTTTAAGCATGTCAAGTATGATATTTTTATTTCATTTTTTCGCAAAATTTTCTTGATTTTTCTCCTTAACTTTTGTGTAAAACCTTTAGTTACAAATCCTTGTCTAAATTTGAATATTCATTAACTAAATAAAATATTTTAATTAAAAATTATTTATACCTTCTTTTAAGATTTGTAAATAAACTTTAAGTTGCTGAATAAATCAAAATTATATTTTAAACGAAAGAGACAAGCGATTAAACAACTCATTTCTTCAACAGATAATCGACAAAAATATCACTTTATAATTACAATAATTAAAACATCTTTGGCATATAAATTTGAAAAAGTTCTGCCATTAATTTACATCAAAGATTTATATTGATTAGATAATTTTAAGACCCTAAATATGATGTGTCACGTGCTTGAAGCTTATGATTTAGTAAACTGTTAAATCAGCTCACATTACAGCCTATTTGTTTAAAGTATGGAATGTAAAACTTCATTCAGTGAACGAAGTCTAAAATTAAAATTTAATTATTTTTTTGGGATAAGCTTTAAAAATTAATCATATTTTTTAAGTCATTATGTGAGATAAATGCATTTTGTATTAATCATTTTAATTAAATCAATAAATTAAAAGTTGAATTTATTCCATAAGTCCTTTATTATGTAAGATAATATTTATATTAAACAGTACTGTACATATTTTGGCTAATCGAAAATATTATTTTGTTATTTATTTTATTAATATTTTATATATTTTAATTATTTACATTATGCAAATCAGATAAGAAATGTATATAAAATACAGTAAAACCAAAAGTGGCGTAGCTTAGTGGGGGCGGCAGGGGCTGTAGGGGCGGCACTTTTAGGGGGCGGCAAAAATAAATAATAATAATATCTTGTAAAAATTTGAACCATTTCATTTCATATTTTTGCCGCACCTACGATTCGGACCGATTGAAATGAGCACGGAATTTTTCATTACTTATTCTGTGACGAAAGTGAATTTTAGTCTTTTAAATTGAGATACCTAAATAAGGGGGCGGCGAAATTTTCCTTCGCCCCGGGCGGCTGACACCCACCTACGCCACTGAGTAAAACCCCTTCTTTGCGACCACCAAAAAGTGATCTTTATTAATGGTGGTCTTTTAGGGGGGTTTTACTACAGTATCTTAAATTTTCATAAGAAAAAAATAAGTAATACTTGGGAAAGTTACGTAATTAAATATAGTACTGAAATTTTCTAATAGTAAACAAAATTTAAGAGTAATTTTAAAAAATTAAATAATAACCTAAATTCAAGCTATGTTGTATAAAGTGTATGAATATTCAAATAAGAAAATAAAAACCCAAATAAAAATAAAAAAATAAGGATAGCTTGGGATGGAATTCAAACCTACGTTCTTCCTTAAATGCCTAAAATTTTAAAACAGTCTTCCCCCAAGTTATCTTGATTACATCTTTGATTTTTATACCGTTACAGACTAGCTGCGTAACCAGGAAAAGCCCATGAATGCGGGCATTATTACCTTTGTGAATAAATAAATGAAGAAAAAATTAAATACGTACTGAGCAAGAAAAATATTCCAATATGGTATTTATACATTTACATATATGATATGTGTTTACTCCTTATCAGAGCGCTAATGGTTATATCCATAGTGATACAAGGGTGAATGTAGACTTTCACATTCTAATTCGGCTCTCTAATATCGGTTTTAATTATGCTATTGTTAGAAACCAAATATCGTCTCGATGCTTTTTTTTATTTTTATTTATTTCGAATAGATAAGCAGTTTCTGCATTAAGATTTGTCTACGAATCATACAGAATGAAATATTTGAGTTTTTCACCATCGATCTCCGTGTTTCTAAGTTGTTTAAATAAAAATATTTCGCACAGAATTTAAGATTTGAATGTTAACTGAATCATTTCTTAGCTTATTTATTTATTATCACAGACTGATCTAGTAGAGTAGATAGGATAATCGCCCTCTAAGATTTTTATTGCTAATATGTCTTTCATCATTTCCTTAAATAATTAGTTTATATTTTAATATTTTTTATCTTTAATTATGTTTAATTATTAAAGCAATAAAACTTTTAATGTACTTATTACAAAAATGAAAAATCTTCCCTTGAAGATATGCTCCTGGATCGTCCACTGAATGTTTAAGAATTTTTAAGCTTATTACTGATTATTTTCTCAGTTTATATAATTAAAAAACACATTTGTATATTTCCTTTCTATTTGATAAACTATATATTTAGTTTTAGAATAAGTTTGATGGGATACGGCAACACAATATTTAGGCGGCCTAACAAGGGTCATCTAAATAGAGACAAATGTCCCATAGAAGGCTTTCTGTGGGACATTGGTCTCTATTTAGATGTTAGGCAAATGAAGAAAACCAGAAAAACTCTACGTGACCAGCCCGTTGGCGAGGCACAAACCCGCGATTAATTATGCACTCGGCCACTGATGGACCTTTATTAACTATAGAATTAGTTTATAAAGGTCTTAGAATCTAATTCTTTACTAAACTAATTCTATAGTTTATAAAGAACTAATGATTCTCAAAGTGGGGGTCGTGAAAAATATTTGTGGGGTCGCAGAAAAATTTATGACAGATCAATTTTTTTCAAATATTTTATAAATTTACTATGGATTCATGTTTAGAAATAGTAGATTCTTTTTGGCTTAGTGTGAAAGCAGAGTATTCACTACTCTCTGAATTAGCAATGGCAGTTCTCTTACCATTTGCAACCACTTATTTATGCGAAATGGCATTTTCAGTAATGACCAACATCAAAACAAAGCAGCGCTCTTGTCACTATGAGACCTGCACTGACTGATATTAAACCCAGGTTTAATTTATTATGCCAAAATAAGCAGACTCACCCATCACATTAAATTTAATTTAAAATATGTTTAACTTAACTAATTGAGTTTACTAATGTCGAAACATATACATAGAATATTTTGTTCAAAGATAAGTTAATTTTTAATTTTTAATGATACTAAAAATAAATCTTCTATTAAAATTATGAGTGTTTCAATGCAATTAAACACAAAGAAATGAACTCCTTGTGAATTTAAATTAATCCCCCTTCGGGATGTTTTTCTACACATACCCATTCTTCAGGGGATCCTTTGAAATTTTTAAGTGCAAAAGAGGGGTCGCGGACCAAAAACTTTGAGAAACACTGCTATAGAAGATGCTACATTTTCTAGAATATATTATCTGGATCGAACGTGCTACATTTCTTTACAATTTAAAGTTTTTATATAACTTTTATATTTATTTTAGCTTCAGTTAAGGCGGAAATTGCTTTTACTTCCCTATTTCATCTTCAGCAAGGTTTTGTTGATTATTTTTGTTAACAATTAAATTTATTTCTACTTTCAAAATGGATTTCTGTATTGTTTTAACAGCTTATAGAAAAACTAATAGAGAGGACATGCAAGTTAAAAATCGTTTTTCTAAAAATAAAATATTTGTACATTATTCTCGCTCTATTATGACGTTAAATCGTTTTTGTAATTGAAGTTTCTCTTCAACAAAAAATATATTTATTCCAACAAAAACATAATGTAATCTCTTTTATATGAAAGAAGTTATAGTACATTTACTCGGCAAAATAATAAAAAGAAAATTAGTCTCTTTCTGTTTAATTTAAATTCTTTTAAAAAAAAGTATACTCCTTTTAGTTAATTCATTATTTTACGAATCACTGATAAACAGACAAACCTCCAAACAGCGGTCATTTTTTTAGGAACTTATTATTATTTTAAACAAATAATCTTACAAAATAACCTTCAAACAACAGCCATTTTTTAATGTTCTCATCAGTGGCCGTTGTTTAGAGGTAATTTAAACCGAGATTTATAATTATTAATATGGGTTTTTTAAAGTGAATAACTAAAACTAGGAAAGAAAACAAAATAAAAAAACATAGACATTCTCTTTTATTTTTATTTTATACAATTATACCGCATTAAAAATATTATATAAACTACATTATTTCTTATGGAATTTTATATTACTTTATAAAAATAAAATTAACTTTATAAAATATATTAAACTTTCTATATTTATCTATTTAATTTTAAATTAATACAAACGTGGGTTATTATTACTTTTTCGTTACTAAAGGCTGACGAATCGCACAATGCATTAAAGGACGTGTACACATTTTTATACTTTTTTGTATAAATATTTAAAATTCGTATTAAAAACAATTTTTTTTTCTTCTTTCGAGAGATAAAATTAGCTAATTTAGCACAAATCAAACAAAAATTATTTTAGAAAATAAAGTGGAAAAGTGGATTTCGGATCCTCTCAGAAATCAAGAGAAGCCGGGCTACTTAGATTTTTAGGATTTCCTAGTATAATAAAGAAAAATTGGATTAAAAAAATTAATAATTTTCTTAACACGCAAGAAATGCACTGGAATGAACCATTTGTAATACAGTAAATGTTTTTGATGCCTCTTAAATGTGAGGCCCGAGTTAAATAGTCTTGCTGACTCCCTGTTAGATTTATATAAATTATTAATATTTAAGTTAATTTCTGCGAAATTTTGGGAATGTCTCACGAATACTTAACTTATAAACATTTATTTTAATCATATGAATTTATTAAATTTTATTTTAAAAATCGAGTTGAATTTTTAAATAAATTTATACCGTAAAAAAATATATCTTTTGATTGTTTGTGTGTATTATATTATTTTATGATTAAAATTTTTTTAAATTAAAGTAGAAATTATGATTAAAAGCTATTTAATATTTTATACCTTTACTTAGTAGAAGAGTTGAGGACTGTCGAAAGCTTCAGGGGCCCAGGATGGGATGCGCCCTTTTTGCCTTCTTTTCAACAAATGAAATACGTAGAATGTTTCTTTATTAATAAAAAACAGTCGTAAAGATTTTATTTTTGTTAGTTTACAGGGATAGGAAGCAGTACGAACTCACTAAATTTTCTTGGAAAAATCACCAACTCCCCCTCTTCAACTGTTTAATGAGAAAGGTTCTATGATGTTAAAAGTTTTAAGTGTTCACTGATGTAGATTAATGTATACCTATGGGTAATTAAACTAGAATTTACTTTATAGATTAATTAATAAATTCTCNTTGATTAAATGTCCAAATTTATTTAATTTTGTCTTGTCTACTAAATTTTATCACAGATGCGACAATTTTTAATTTCTAAAATTTTTAAATTAATAAAATAAATGATTAAATCCGGATTATGAAATTACTCAGAATTAATCATATTTTATATTTTTATGAATAAATTCTTAACTCGTGTTTATACAATTGTATTTACTTGCACTTTTAAAAGTAAAAAGGTCATTATGCTAATGTCTCAATAAATTTAATGTGGATTAGATGAAGAATTCCTAGCAAACTTGGAATATATTACATAAATTTAAATTTTGAAATGTTTTAGGTCTTCCCAAAGAAGTATTTTTCCTTCAGAAATCTCTATCATGTGATGAATGCGGTTTAGGAATCAGATTGCAGAACGTTGTAACTTCGCATAAAAACAAATTATAATAAAATTTTCTAAGATACATTTTGATTTTATGCATTTTATATTCATAAGTACGGCAAGAAGTATGCTGAATTTTCCATAAAAAAGAAATAAAATTATAGTATATATGAGAAATATAAACATTCTACTTTTTTTTTGTTTTGTTTTTCGATTAATGTTTGCTGTCAAATTTATTGTTATTGCTAGAAAAAATGTCATCCCTTCTTTGTCTTATCTAAGCAATCTTATAAGTTATGTTTCCTTTCCCAATGTAAAGATAAAAAATTCATTGTCTACAGACATTCCTCTTCGTTTAGTTTCGTTACCTTTTAATTGAGCGGCGTCACCCTGAGCTATGTTACGATTGGTTGCAACTTAGCATAAATTCTTACCAAATTGCAAAAGTTAAAGGTTATTCAACTCTTTTTTTAAGCATGTCAAGTATGATATTTTTATTTCATTTTTTCGCAAAATTTTCTTGATTTTTCTCCTTAACTTTTGTGTAAAACCTTTAGTTACAAATCCTTGTCTAAATTTGAATATTCATTAACTAAATAAAATATTTTAATTAAAAATTATTTATACCTTCTTTTAAGATTTGTAAATAAACTTTAAGTTGCTGAATAAATCAAAATTATATTTTAAACGAAAGAGACAAGCGATTAAACAACTCATTTCTTCAACAGATAATCGACAAAAATATCACTTTATAATTACAATAATTAAAACATCTTTGGCATATAAATTTGAAAAAGTTCTGCCATTAATTTACATCAAAGATTTATATTGATTAGATAATTTTAAGACCCTAAATATGATGTGTCACGTGCTTGAAGCTTATGATTTAGTAAACTGTTAAATCAGCTCACATTACAGCCTATTTGTTTAAAGTATGGAATGTAAAACTTCATTCAGTGAACGAAGTCTAAAATTAAAATTTAATTATTTTTTTGGGGATAAGCTTTAAAAATTAATCATATTTTTTAAGTCATTATGTGAGATAAATGCATTTTGTATTAATCATTTTAATTAAATCAATAAATTAAAAGTTGAATTTATTCCATAAGTCCTTTATTATGTAAGATAATATTTATATTAAACAGTACTGTACATATTTTGGCTAATCGAAAATATTATTTTGTTATTTATTTTATTAATATTTTATATATTTTAATTATTTACATTATGCAAATCAGATAAGAAATGTATATAAAATACAGTAAAACCAAAAGTGGCGTAGCTTAGTGGGGGCGGCAGGGGCTGTAGGGGCGGCACTTTTAGGGGGCGGCAAAAATAAATAATAATAATATCTTGTAAAAATTTGAACCATTTCATTTCATATTTTTGCCGCACCTACGATTCGGACCGATTGAAATGAGCACGGAATTTTTCATTACTTATCCTGTGACGAAAGTGAATTTTAGTCTTTTAAATTGAGATACCTAAATAAGGGGGCGGCGAAATTTTCCTTCGCCCCGGGCGGCTGACACCCACCTACGCCACTGAGTAAAACCCCTTCTTTGCGACCACCAAAAAGTGATCTTTATTAATGGTGGTCTTTTAGGGGGGTTTTACTACAGTATCTTAAATTTTCATAAGAAAAAAATAAGTAATACTTGGGAAAGTTACGTAATTAAATATAGTACTGAAATTTTCTAATAGTAAACAAAATTTAAGAGTAATTTTAAAAAATTAAATAATAACCTAAATTCAAGCTATGTTGTATAAAGTGTATGAATATTCAAATAAGAAAATAAAAACCCAAATAAAAATAAAAAAATAAGGATAGCTTGGGATGGAATTCAAACCTACGTTCTTCCTTAAATGCCTAAAATTTTAAAACAGTCTTCCCCCAAGTTATCTTGATTACATCTTTGATTTTTATACCGTTACAGACTAGCTGCGTAACCAGGAAAAGCCCATGAATGCGGGCATTATTACCTTTGTGAATAAATAAATGAAGAAAAAATTAAATACGTACTGAGCAAGAAAAATATTCCAATATGGTATTTATACATTTACATATATGATATGTGTTTACTCCTTATCAGAGCGCTAATGGTTATATCCATAGTGATACAAGGGTGAATGTAGACTTTCACATTCTAATTCGGCTCTCTAATATCGGTTTTAATTATGCTATTGTTAGAAACCAAATATCGTCTCGATGCTTTTTTTTATTTTTATTTATTTCGAATAGATAAGCAGTTTCTGCATTAAGATTTGTCTACGAATCATACAGAATGAAATATTTGAGTTTTTCACCATCGATCTCCGTGTTTCTAAGTTGTTTAAATAAAAATATTTCGCACAGAATTTAAGATTTGAATGTTAACTGAATTATTTCTTAGCTTATTTATTTATTATCACAGACTGATCTAGTAGAGTAGATAGGATAATCGCCCTCTAAGATTTTTATTGCTAATACGTCTTTCATCATTTCTTTAAATAATTAGTTTATATTTTAATATTTTTTATCTTTAATTATGTTTAATTATTAAAGCAATAAAACTTTTAATGTACTTATTACAAAAATGAAAAATCTTCCCTTGAAGATATGCTCCTGGATCGTCCACTGAATGTTTAAGAATTTTTAAGCTTATTACTGATTATTTTCTCAGTTTATATAATTAAAAAACACATTTGTATATTTCCTTTCTATTTGATAAACTATATATTTAGTTTTAGAATAAGTTTGATGGGATACGGCAACACAATATTTAGGCGGCCTAACAAGGGTCATCTAAATAGAGACAAATGTCCCATAGAAGGCTTTCTGTGGGACATTGGTCTCTATTTAGATGTTAGGCAAATGAAGAAAACCAGAAAAACTCTACGTGACCAGCCCGTTGGCGAGGCACAAACCCGCGATTAATTATGCACTCGGCCACTGATGGACCTTTATTAACTATAGAATTAGTTTATAAAGGTCTTAGAATCTAATTCTTTACTAAACTAATTCTATAGTTTATAAAGAACTAATGATTCTCAAAGTGGGGGTCGTGAAAAATATTTGTGGGGTCGCAGAAAAATTTATGACAGATCAATTTTTTTCAAATATTTTATAAATTTACTATGGATTCATGTTTAGAAATAGTAGATTCTTTTTGGCTTAGTGTGAAAGCAGAGTATTCACTACTCTCTGAATTAGCAATGGCAGTTCTCTTACCATTTGCAACCACTTATTTATGCGAAATGGCATTTTCAGTAATGACCAACATCAAAACAAAGCAGCGCTCTTGTCACTATGAGACCTGCACTGACTGATATTAAACCCAGGTTTAATTTATTATGCCAAAATAAGCAGACTCACCCATCACATTAAATTTAATTTAAAATATGTTTAACTTAACTAATTGAGTTTACTAATGTCGAAACATATACATAGAATATTTTGTTCAAAGATAAGTTAATTTTTAATTTTTAATGATACTAAAAATAAATCTTCTATTAAAATTATGAGTGTTTCAATGCAATTAAACACAAAGAAATGAACTCCTTGTGAATTTAAATTAATCCCCCTTCGGGATGTTTTTCTACACATACCCATTCTTCAGGGGATCCTTTGAAATTTTTAAGTGCAAAAGAGGGGTCGCGGACCAAAAACTTTGAGAAACACTGCTATAGAAGATGCTACATTTTCTAGAATATATTATCTGGATCGAACGTGCTACATTTCTTTACAATTTAAAGTTTTTATATAACTTTTATATTTATTTTAGCTTCAGTTAAGGCGGAAATTGCTTTTACTTCCCTATTTCATCTTCAGCAAGGTTTTGTTGATTATTTTTGTTAACAATTAAATTTATTTCTACTTTCAAAATGGATTTCTGTATTGTTTTAACAGCTTATAGAAAAACTAATAGAGAGGACATGCAAGTTAAAAATCGTTTTTCTAAAAATAAAATATTTGTACATTATTCTCGCTCTATTATGACGTTAAATCGTTTTTGTAATTGAAGTTTCTCTTCAACAAAAAATATATTTATTCCAACAAAAACATAATGTAATCTCTTTTATATGAAAGAAGTTATAGTACATTTACTCGGCAAAATAATAAAAAGAAAATTAGTCTCTTTCTGTTTAATTTAAATTCTTTTAAAAAAAAGTATACTCCTTTTAGTTAATTCATTATTTTACGAATCACTGATAAACAGACAAACCTCCAAACAGCGGTCATTTTTTTAGGAACTTATTATTATTTTAAACAAATAATCTTACAAAATAACCTTCAAACAACAGCCATTTTTTAATGTTCTCATCAGTGGCCGTTGTTTAGAGGTAATTTAAACCGAGATTTATAATTATTAATATGGGTTTTTTAAAGTGAATAACTAAAACTAGGAAAGAAAACAAAATAAAAAAACATAGACATTCTCTTTTATTTTTATTTTATACAATTATACCGCATTAAAAATATTATATAAACTACATTATTTCTTATGGAATTTTATATTACTTTATAAAAATAAAATTAACTTTATAAAATATATTAAACTTTCTATATTTATCTATTTAATTTTAAATTAATACAAACGTGGGTTATTATTACTTTTTCGTTACTAAAGGCTGACGAATCGCACAATGCATTAAAGGACGTGTACACATTTTTATACTTTTTTGTATAAATATTTAAAATTCGTATTAAAAACAATTTTTTTTTCTTCTTTCGAGAGATAAAATTAGCTAATTTAGCACAAATCAAACAAAAATTATTTTAGAAAATAAAGTGGAAAAGTGGATTTCGGATCCTCTCAGAAATCAAGAGAAGCCGGGCTACTTAGATTTTTAGGATTTCCTAGTATAATAAAGAAAAATTGGATTAAAAAAATTAATAATTTTCTTAACACGCAAGAAATGCACTGGAATGAACCATTTGTAATACAGTAAATGTTTTTGATGCCTCTTAAATGTGAGGCCCGAGTTAAATAGTCTTGCTGACTCCCTGTTAGATTTATATAAATTATTAATATTTAAGTTAATTTCTGCGAAATTTTGGGAATGTCTCACGAATACTTAACTTATAAACATTTATTTTAATCATATGAATTTATTAAATTTTATTTTAAAAATCGAGTTGAATTTTTAAATAAATTTATACCGTAAAAAAATATATCTTTTGATTGTTTGTGTGTATTATATTATTTTATGATTAAAATTTTTTTAAATTAAAGTAGAAATTATGATTAAAAGCTATTTAATATTTTATACCTTTACTTAGTAGAAGAGTTGAGGACTGTCGAAAGCTTCAGGGGCCCAGGATGGGATGCGCCCTTTTTGCCTTCTTTTCAACAAATGAAATACGTAGAATGTTTCTTTATTAATAAAAAACAGTCGTAAAGATTTTATTTTTGTTAGTTTACAGGGATAGGAAGCAGTACGAACTCACTAAATTTTCTTGGAAAAATCACCAACTCCCCCTCTTCAACTGTTTAATGAGAAAGGTTCTATGATGTTAAAAGTTTTAAGTGTTCACTGATGTAGATTAATGTATACCTATGGGTAATTAAACTAGAATTTACTTTATAGATTAATTAATAAATTCTCATTATGCATAATTAACTTAATACATTACTAAAATGCTTTAATATGGAATTTTTCGTTTTGATTAAAACTTTAGATACAGAATTTTTCATTTAATAAAAGTATTCAAAATAAAATTTTATAATCATTGATATTTTTTTAAAATAATTACCAGAGGAATAATAGTTATAATTCTTTAAAATAATTGTAAAAATTTATTTAATATAAGCCTGTATTATTAATTGCATTACGGTTTATAATAAAGTTTAATTTATAAATGTATAAAATTAAGATAAATATGGAAAATCAAATCAAAGTATGATAGAAAGAAAACAAATATTTATCTTTTGAGGTACCATTTGGGAAGTTTTTCCTATAAATAAATAAATAAATTATTAAGTAAATGAAACGCGTTTAACTTTGTTATTACATGCTTTTGAAGTTATGATTTTAGAAATTAGAAAATAAATTTCTAAGAAATTTATCTTTTAATTTCTAATTAATGCAATTTTATTTACTAATTTTCTATTTTTATCATCATTTATTTGTTATTTAAACTTCATTTAAACTTCAGTATAATCAGTAGTCTATACTGTAGGCCTACTAAATAATTTTTTGAAAAGATTTGTAATTAATGTAATTATTTTCTAAAAAAAATACAAATAGTTCAAGTAAATATCAGTTTGTATTTATTCTTTGGTTAAAAATTAAGATACAGAATTGTCATTTTAGAATTTTATAACGCAATTTTATTACTAATATTACAAACAGTTTACAACAAACAACTGAATGATTATTCTGTTTGAGAAAATCTACAGATTTTTTTTAATTGAGTTTTTAAATAAAATGACTTTTTGCTATAAAACATGATTAAGTATTTAATATTTAATCTAAAATTACAAAAATATATTGTTCGCCTTCCATGCGTATGACATTTTTATTAAATAATAAATACAATTTTTATTTAATTTAGAAATAAAATAACACAAATTTCTGTAAAAATAAATAAATTATATTTTTTAAGAAATAAAAAATCTCTTCGAAACTTTCAAAATGTATTTCAAACATAATTTATCGAAAATATCATAAATGTTTCAACTGCATTATTATATTCATTTATGCATAATTTGAAAATTTCCCGTTACATAAATAACCATCAAAATCAGATTTAAAGAAAATCAAATGTTTTTCCTTTGTTTTCTTGGATTACTATTATATTATTGTACTGTACATTCCAATTGTAAATGATGCATTATAAAACATTTCTTTTAAAATATTTGAGAATTTTATATAATACAACTTTATTATTTCCTCATAGTTACTTTAAAAAAAAAAAAAAACATAGAATTAACATAGGTGAGAATAATAAATCACAGAGCGACGTAACTAAGCTTTCATCACCTCTCAATGCTTGAAATGCTCCTCGCACTACTAGGATCTTTTTAAAAAATTGTATTTTATTTATTTATTTATTTAAGTAAGCATACTGATACAACCATGACGTGGAGAGAAAACATACAAAACGTTATACAGGATCATACAACATATCCGTTAATTTAAAACAAATATATAAAACTTATAACTAAAACACAATAGTAAAACAAAAATTAAATTCATTCTAAACCTAAAAGTGGGAGAACTATCAAAAAGTAATAATAATGTAAAATAAAATAAATAATTACCAGAAAACTAGGCTATTATCTTACCTAGAAAATGAAAAATAATCAGTTTAGTCACAAATCGGATTTTCTTCCCAAATTTGTATTAACAATTATCCAAGCAATATAAAAATATTATTGAGAAAATTACGATTTTAATCTTTTCTGAATTGATGGGACAGTTTAAAAATTTTAAAAATCTTTTCAAAATTATAGTCATTCCTTAATGATAATGTCTTGGATTGATTGTTAAGGCAACGCAGTAAGTGGGCGATCTGCCAAGGGTGGAGGTCTTCTGGAAAAACTTCTATGGTAAAATGGCCCTCATTTAGGTGTCAGTTAGATAAAGTAAACCATGAAAACACGTAGCCATGAGATTGATCGGGTGTGAACCCACGACTAAACTCATTGTGAAAACACTGGTAGTCGTGGGTTCTCACAAAAACATAAAAAGATAGTAGGATCCACTGAACACTGGTAGTTAGAACACCGGTAAATCCGTCTTGTGATATTAAGTTATTTGCTTGAGCTACTTTAAATGCATAGAGTTTTATAAATCACTTTATTTAATTGAGCTTCATCTTTGTTTTTTGTTTTTTTTTAAATATCTACAAGTACTTAATTACAAGTATAAATAAGTAAATGCTGTACTGTACTGTACAGTACGTGCATCTGTGTAGTAGGCCTAGATATTAGCTTATTTGTTATTTAAAAATATTTTTATTTAGCCAAAAATATTTAATAAATATATACACAAACAAGCTAGAATACCTAAAAACATGACGAAAAGGTTTTAATCATAACTTATCTATAGTTATGAATTTTAATTAGTCACGAAACTTTCAAATTTCTTGAGTCATCTTTAAAGTTGGATAAAGTATATCTTCAGTTATTTGAATAGACACATCAAGATAACATTAGACCTAAAGGTTGACTTCTTTGAATAATACATATATTTAAAAAAAAAATACTAATAATGATAAACTTCCGGGTTTTGAGTGCATAAATATTTGACCTTGGTTTGTGAAGGTTTGCGAAATAATTATTCCGGCGCGAACACGCCATCTAAAATTTCGCTGTTTATATGACTAGGTTCCTCCTAAAAAAATTATCTATTGTAAATTCTTAATTGTGTTTTGTAAAGTGATGATATATTTTCTGAGAGGGACAATCTCGAAAATTCTTAATATTTTCTAAGAAATTGCTCTTTAAACTTTTTCTTGTTAATGTTTTTCTAATCGTCTCCTAATAAAATTTTAAATAACAACATACTTTATACTAATTATTATTTATTCTCAATATTTAAAATTAAATATTTTTTCTACTTACTTGTTATATATACGTTTATCTTTTTTGATATTTATTTGCACTCCTGCCGGGTGTAATTCCTAATACTTTTTCTCATTTAAAACCAATTCTTGTCCCCTTGGAGCGATATCATTTCGTTGAGAATCACTGTTCTGGTCTTCTATTTGTAAAACATTTAGGAAGTGCTTCTCTAGTTTCCCTAAAGCAGTTATTTAATATAATTTAAGAAAAAACAAGCTATTTCTAAGCAATTCTCACAAAGTTATAAAAAGATAGATGGATTTACAGCAATATTTCTAACCAACTTTATGAATTTACTTTCTGGTAAACAAATTAGATTTATTCTATGTCGAATTACAGAATATTTAAATTATAAAACTCAAAACGTAATTTAAAATCTTTTAAAATTGTAACGTGATCAACACTATCACATTACTCTTGATAACATGCTTGGAATTTGCCAGGGGAAAAATACTGAGAGATCAATTTGGAAATGAAATTGTTTTTGTATATGAATAAATAAGTTGTTATAGAAATTATTATCGCATTTGGCAGAGATTCAAATATATAAAAGTCCGGATAAATGTAATTATTTCAATGTGTCTCGACTTTTTTTTTAATAATCTGGACCACTAGAAAGCGTCAGTAAGTCTACAGGCTTCCTTAAAAAAGCTTTACTCATAGAATATAATGTAACAAAATTACAAATACATTTTTACTTAGTTTATTCAACGGTGATAAAAAAAAATGTTATTACTTAAATCCTAAAATCAACAAAATATACTTTACTTTAACCTTTATTTTCTGTCCGTTATCTATAATTTGCATATTTTAAAGATATCTATTGATTTCTGGTTGATTTCTGGTTGAAAATATGAACAGAACCGAAGACCTCAAAAACAAATATATAGTATATATAAAACAAATAGTTTTCAAGCTTATGACTTTTGACTCACTGTTATAAAATGTTAAACACGACGGGGTACAAAGGTGCTGCATCATTGACAAGGTAGTCATAAATTATGCTATAGCCTATGTTCTGTTAGCTGACATTTTACTGTATATTAAAATTTTAAATTTCAGTTTTAACGGTTGTTTATGAATAGATATTACATCATTCGTTTCCAGAAAAGATCAAGGTTCATCTAGAGAAAAAGGATAAACTTCCATTATACTTGATTAAATTTAATTCTATGTATAATTTATTGATTAAAATCAGAAATCGAATCTTTAAAGCAGATTTTTTAGTCAGATTGGCCATAGCTGATTCAATTTTTTAAAAAGAGAGAGAGGAAGAGAGACAAGATAATGTAATTTCTACATACTAAGACCGAATTTAATGTGAATTATTTAACTTCTGGATTTTTCCCCCTAACTAAATAATTCCTCTTGCTATTCTAAATGTTTGATTTTTCTTTTTATAAATAAAATATAGCTAAAAATTTTCAAACGTCGAGATTCCATTAATGACAACAAGCATCCACGTGGATGTCTGGAACTCTAGAGCAGTGTTTCCCAATCGTTTTGGATTAGCAACAAACACATTTTGAATTCAATACGATTCCTGAGACACACCACAATTTTTAAAATAAAAAATGTTTAAAATAGATTGTGGTTGTTTTTTTAAAAAATTTTGATAACATGGAAGTTAGACTTACTAAGAAAAAAAGCTTATAATTTTACAAATTATAAAAATAAAAAGACTATTTGAATCAATGCATAAAAATCTAGTATAGGTCATTAAGCTGGTAAACCACAATGTTTATAGAAGCTCCGAAGAGTTGATATGCCGGCGTACGCATTGACAAACAGACGCACGCAACTTTTATGAGGGAGTATGCCGATGCCGCAAATTGTGCAACAGTCAGAATTTTAATGAAAAAAGATGAAAGATAAATGAAATTTTAAAACAGATCATATTCAAAATTCTGAAAAATATTTAATATTTCCGCGACACAGGTTGGGAAAAACACTGTTCTACTGTAGACAGTTGAAAAATAAAAATATAGATTTTTTTTTGTATTTCGTTCTTTTATTGTACTTTAATTACATTAACTATTGTGTGTTTACATTTTAAAATTTTATCGGGAAAAGTTTTAAAGGAGTTTTAAAGAAAAATTCGTTGAAAACGTCATCAAAAATACGTCTATCGCTCAAGGTCTCTCTAGCACGTTTTGGCATAGTCTCTCATATCTAGACGTAGTACTGTACATGTCGTGTACTCGTGTATAGTTGGGCGTTTATAAATAAAAACAATACTAAGAAATACATAAAAATTGACTGTTTACCTTCTCTCATTTTTGTCTGTCATCAATTAATTAATTATCAGGTTTTCTTTATGCATATTTTGTGTAGATATTGAGGAATGACTCAAAAATATGACATATTTCTAGCTTTTGTAATCTCTTCAACAATAGGAGATTAAACGTTTAAAATAAGTCGTTTCATTAATGCTGTCCACATGCCGACATCGTGTTACAATGATGTCTTTCTGTTATCACAAGCTACATTTTAGTCTTATGACCTTGGTTTATTTAAGTATCTTTCTTTTCTTTGTATCAAATTCTGCGGCAAGTTTTTATCAATCATGTGAATCAATATAATATGCACGTAATGTCTCTTTCCTTATTTCTTCCTCTCCCTTTTCTTTTTTGTCAATTCTTTAATGCTTTTTATTGTATTTATATGAATTTAAATGTTGTTTAATTTGTTTTTACTACTTTCATAATTTGCAAAAAACAAAAAGGAAAAAACAAATTAATAATGTAATTTCAGATGAAAGGGTTACGATTATTATTATTTTTATTTAGAAACTAAGAAATGTTATATAAAATGTTATATGTTATAGAAGAAAGTATACAGTGCGCTATTATATTTGATAATGCGAAAGAGCATCACAAAAGTTGTAACTGCGGTAAAAAATTTACTAATTATATTTTTGAATAATTATTAAAAGATAAGCACTGAGTAATTTCACGATGTAACTTCATGTAATGCTGTAGACATGCTTCTGAATAAATATCATAAGATAAGACTGTAAAACATTTAAAAGAAAGTACTTTTAAAGACTAACTTTAAAGATATATTTAAGACTTTAAAGAAACAAAAAAAATTTTCGCATTTTAAAATGAATGTTATTAAAGTATTCACAAATAAAAATTGGAAAATACAATAAATAAATAAATAAATCTTTATTTTTAAATATTGAGTCTGTTATAAAAGAATTCTGTGAGTAAAACTAAAATAAGCAGCACGATTCGAATTATATTGTTATATACAATTTTAATTTTAATTTTTTAAAATTTTGTTTATAACAATTAATTTCCTTTATATCTTTATATCTGTTTATTCAATTTAGGTATGCATTAATCTCTAATATTGTTTTTTTTTTTTTTTTTTTTTTACTTTTCCGGCT